>NC_056432.1:41010955-41290955 GCF_018296145.1 Oncorhynchus tshawytscha
AGAAAAGCCGTGCGGCGGTTTAAAAAAGAGAACGGCCTGTGACTGATCCAGACCGTACAGGTGTGACCATGCAGATGTGAAGACCGTTTGATGTGCAGGGCCAGGGACGCATGGTTTAGTTGTATAGGGTGTGGTCAAATGGGGGGGTGGATCGCACGCGCGCACTCGCGCCCGACATGCACAAATGAGACGAGGGAAGCGGGGAGAAGCCACCGCGCTCGGTTTAATGAACCCTGGTTAAATGAATTGAGCTCTTTCTATTGAGTTCACCTCTCCCTGGTGGCAGAGCAGCACTTCAGCCGTTGTGTCTTGGAGTCCCTCTCTGTATACATACCTGTTTGTCCCACACTAGCTTAATAAGTGGATTCTATTGAGGAGTGTAATTGCGTATTAAAAATGCTCTTCTATTAAGGGGGCTTGAGAGTGCACATGTTTATGTAAATGCCTAGAATTGGGCACAGATTAAGGGAATTACCCAGGCTTCCTGTCACCAGGGGAGAGGGGGTTGTCTCTTCTCTAACTAAAGGAGAAGAAAAATAGGCTATTGTAGCCTATTAGGTATCATCGAAAGGCTGGAGGGTGTGTCTGTCTAGGGTGTGGATTAGAAAAAAGCTTAAATGTTCCTTGGACAATTTTAGCGTATTCAATTTGAAGACTTTCCCAGTCACTGCTGTTGTGCAGCGGTGTAAGTGGATGCTCTTGTCTTTCTGCTTTGTTAAACCATACTAGAAATAGGAGCTGTGTGTGTGTGTGTGTGTGTGTGTGTGTTACATCCGGTCACCTGTTACAGACCACTGAGCCAAAACGCCCTTTCTACACCCCAGCCCACACTCAATGCTCTCAGTTCACACCGAGACATGTGTCCTGGGGTGGTGTTTGTGTGGGTTGGTTGGTTAGTGTGTTTCTGCTATGGTCTTATAGTAGGTTTAGAGGTTTCGGTGTTGACCAGTGCTCAAAGTCCACTGGGGAAAACCCTATTTCCTAGACGGCTCAGCATTGAATGGGTGCCAAAACACATCCCGGTTCAAATGCCTGCTCCCCCCTAACCTAACATATCCAGGCCAGACCATACTGTATCGTGTGCTTGATCGGCCGCCCAAACTCCTGTACCTAAAAATGATCCGCTGGAACGGATTGATGCATAAACACTCAAGACCCTGAAACTTTCTGGAAACTTTTCCCGCTGGAAACTCCCAACTGTCAACTCTTTTTATTATTATTTTTATTTTTTATGTCTTCCTTTTTCTTCTGAAGCTAGGAATTCCCCAACTTAGAATGAGAAGATGAGGGGTAAATGGAGTTTTTAAAAACACTGGTTGTTTTTAGGTGTATGTGTTCCTCTCCGTTTAACTCTGTGAGAAACCATGTTGATGTTACCATAACAAAAGGTTCTAATTTCCCTCAGTTAGGGCGTTTGTAATGCCTGAGGTTTCTTTTCATAGCTGTGAGGTGAATGTGCTTTCCAGGCGAAACGTTATGTTTAGCTGTGGCCTCCCCAACTCCACTGGCTAGTTCTGAGACCCTAAGTTAACTGTTGTGGTTCCCAATGACTCAAGTTGCAGCATTGCTGCTAGCAACACCAGGGTTTAGGCTTTGATTCCTGCATACCAAACCTTTGTCCCATTTGCAGAGCTATGAAACACCCCGCCTCTCACACCCAGTCTATTCTATACATGCTCCCAGCCCTCTCAGAGTGGTAATAGCTATATGCTGTGGCTTATACATCTCGGCCCCTCCCTCCCTCCCTCCCTCCCTCCCTCCCTCCCTCCCTCCCTCCCTCCCTCCCTCCCTCCCTCCCTCCCTCCCTCCCTCCCCCCTCCCTCCCTCCCTCCCTTCCCTCCCTCCCTACCTCCCTTACCTCCCTCCCTCCCTCCCTTACCTCCCTCCCTCCCTCCCTTACCTCCCTCCCTCACCCCTTACTTCCCTCATTCTCTCTCTCCCTCGTTTAGAGCGATCACTATTTAAACTCCCCTCTGCTCCCCGGTCTTATCAGATCCGTCAGAAGTGAAAGACTATTAAAGAAGGTCCCCAGAGCTTAGTGGTGGGTGGGTGGGTGTGTGTGTGTAGGGGTGTGTGTGTAGTGGTGTGTAGGGGTGTGTGTGTGTGTAGGTGTGTAGGCTCTCCTTTCCCATCCTGTGAATCACCAATGAGAGCGTGAACTCTGGTGGGAAATGTATTGGCAGCCGATCTGGAAGATTACGGAAACTCAGACTTGTGGGAGGCAGTAAAAAGAGGGAAAATAAGAGTTAGCCATAAACCCATAGAGAATAAAAATGTGAATAAAGAGTGGTGCTGATCTTTTGACCTTGTGGTTAGAGGCCGGGCCGCCTCACTGCCTGGCAGAGTGGGAACTTTGAAACGGTTGATGCCTTACAGTTGGACATGCGCACACACACACACACACACACACACACACACACACACACACACACACACACACACACACACACACACACACACACACACACACACACATGGCTGTGCTGGCTGAAGGGTCTGTATACCGTGTCCCCCCTCTGTCTCCCATAGTGAAGGGATGATACGTACAGTCAGGGATGGGAACTTTGATGGGGGTGGGGCCACAACCACACACTGCAGTCAGGGGTGGGGCCACAACCACACACTGCAGTCAGGGGTGGGGCCACAACCACACACTGCAGTCAGAGCCGGCCCTTAGCCTTTTGGGAGCCCTAAGTTGAAATGTTGCGAGAAAAACATTGACAGCAGAGAGAAAAAAAAGGGACATTTTAGAGTTAATTTCCTGCAATTCTACACATTTTTACTATTCTAACTCTCAACAGTAAGTTGAGACCCCCCACTGAGTTCCAAGAAACTAAAAAAGAACTTCTCAACATCAGGAATGAAGAGGCGACTCCGGGATGCTGGCCTTCTAGGCAGAGTTCCTCTGTCCAGTGTTTGTGTTCTTTTGCCCATTTTCTTTTAATTGGCCAGTCTGAGATATGGCTTTTTCTTTGCAACTCTGCCTAGAAGGCCAGCACCTCGGAGTCGCCCCTTCACTGTTGACGTTGAGACTGGTGTTTTGCGGGTACTATTTAATGAAGCTGCCAGTTGAGGATTTGTGAGGCGTCTGTTTCTCAAACTAGACACTCTAATCAAATCAAATTGTGTTAGTCACATGCGCCGAATACAACAGGTGTAGATCTTCCAGTGAAATGCTTACCTACGAGCCCCTAACCAACAATGCAGTTTAAAAAAAAGCGATAAGAATAAGAGATAAAAGTGACAAGTAATTAAAGAGCTGCAGTAAAATAACAATAGCGAGACCATATACAGGGGGCTGCCGATACAGAGTCAATGTGTGGGGGTACCGGTTAGTATGTACTTGTCCTCTTGCTCAGCTGTGCACCGGGGCCTCCCACTCCTCTTTCTATTCTGGTTAGTGCCAGTTTGCGCTGTTCTGTGAAGGGAGTAGTACACAGCATTGTATGAGATCTTCACTTTCTTGGCAATTTCTCGCATGGAATAGCCTTCATTTCTCAGAACAAGAATAGACTGACGAGTTTCAGAAGAACGTTCTTTGTTTCTGGCCATTTTGAGCCTGTAACCGAACCCACAAATGCTGATGCTCCAGATACTCAACTAGTTTAACGAGGCCAGTTTTCAGCTGTGCTAAGATAATTGCAAAAGGGTTTTCTAATGATCAATTAGCCATTTAAAATTATAAACTTGGATTAGCTAACACAACGTGCCATTGGAACACAGGAGTAATGGTCGCTGATAATGGGCCTCTGTACACCTATGTAGATATTCCATAAAAAATCTGCCGTTTCCAGCTACAATAGTCATTTACAACATTAACAATGTCTACACTGTATTTCTGTATTTTTTGCTTTTCTTTCAAAAACAAGGACATTATATATATTTCCCTGGCCTAGTTCAATCCTAATGCTCTAAGAACATGTCAGCTACTGGACTCATCTCCTCACCAGTACAGCCCTTGTCATTGGCTCTCAGTCTGAAGCACTGGTCTCTGCCGTGTATAGATCAACACAGAGAGAGAGAGAGAACATTAGCGGATTAAAGGACTTTTCAATTGGACTGCTGTTGAGATGGATACTTAACCCGGATTTGTCATTCGCCAGTTATAGCAGCTGTATTAGGCACTAATGCACGGTATGGGATATGGAATCATGGACGTTATCCCTGATCATAGTGTTTCATATATAAATAACTACCGGCTGGAGAGAGCGAGAGGTGGAGGGAGAGAGCGAGAGAGAGAGAATAGTTTGTGTCCTCAGGGGTAGATCTCAGGGTCTCTTGGGGCATCGTATTCACCGTATCAGCACTCTCAATCACTCCTCTCTTTTACATCCCTTTCTTCACTCAATCTCGTCATTCACTTTCTCCACTCGTCTGTCATCCTCTCATCTGCGTTGATCAAGCATGGCTGCCGTCATGGGTCCCAGGCCGCGTACATGATGAAGAGAAGCGCTTGGCGTGCCACTGTACCTGATGAAGCTCTCTGTGCCTGGCGATTTGTTAAAGGTACATCTCTGCAGTGGTCTAAGGCATTGCATCGCAGTGCTAGCTGTGCCACCAGAGACTCTGGGTTCGAGCCCAGGCTCTGTCGCAGCCGGCCCCGACCGGGAGGTCCATGGGGCGACGCACAATTGGCCTAGCGTCGTCCGGGTTAGGGAGGGTTTGGCCGGTAGGGATATCCTTGTCTCATCGCACACTAGCAACTCCTGTGGCGGGCCGGGCGCAGTGCACACTAACCAAGGTCGCCAGGTGCACGGTGTTTCCTCCGACACATTGGTGCGGCTGGCTTCCGGGTTGGATAGGCGCTGTGTTAAGAAGCAGTGCGGCTTGGTAGGGTTGTGTTTCGGAGGACGCATGGCTTCGACCTTCTTCTCTCCCGAGCCCGTACGGGAGTTGTAGCGACGAGACAAGATAGTAACTACTAACAATTGGAAACCACGAAATAGTGGAGAAAAAATATATGTATATTTTAATAAGGTCTCTGATTAAAAGGTCTTTAACCTCTGGATGGTTATGAAAACACTTTTACTCAGATGAACGTTGAGTGTGATTCAGTGAGACTTGACTTTAAAGCACAGTATGATGTTCAGTGTCTTGGTTAAGCTGCTGTGATATGACTGAAGAAGAACCAGTCTTTCTGGCGACAACTTAGTCCTCCTGGCCCTTATTAAAAAAACATGTTTTTAACCACCATCCCCCTTCAGTCTTGACTTTACATCAGGGCTGTTCTCAAGAAGCCACTTTCTGAGGACCTTTCAACTTAAGATTCTCAATCACAGACCGGATGAAGCAAAAACGGTGTCTTGCGAAGTGAAATCGCTTGTCTTGCTTCGTCACGTCGAACAACTGGACCTGACAAAGACAGTTTTCCCGAAAAGCTTTTACAGGCCGTCGTAAAATACTTCCTTCCTGCTTCCAAAAATTATGGATTAGCATACTCTCTGGGGATTGGTTGATTGTGGATGCGTTACATTAATAGGGCCTTCTCTGTAAGATGTTTCAGCAGAGAGATAGATGGATCTATTTTTTGCCACCTTGTGAAAACTGCAATATATCTTCATTTTAACAGGCCGCTATAAATGTCACACTGTAGATATTTTCTTAATGAAAACATCACCCTGTGTCCAAAGTTTGATAAATGGAGCTGGTTTGAGGGGAACTTTGGGAGTCTTGAGTTCCCCAGTTGTGTTCTGAAAGCCAGTCTGACTGCTGCCTTCAGGCCCTGTCTGTCTGTCAAGCCCACAGTCCGCTTGTAAAATACTAGCGGAAAATACAATCTGTTTTTCAATAGCCTCTGTTATTAGAAAGGTAATCCAACAATTCTGTCCTCTTTATTTATTTATTTTCTTTCTTTCTCTCTTCTCTTTCTTTCTTTCTCTTGCTCTCTCTCTTCTCCTAGCCTCCGTTATTAGAAAGGTAATCCAACAATTCTGTCCTCTTTCTTTCGTTCTCTCTTTCGTTCTCTCTTTCTTTCTTTCTTTCTTTCTTTCTTTCTTTCTTTCTTTCTTTCTTTCTTTCTTTCTTTCTTTCTCTCTTTCTCTCTTTCTTTCTTTCTTTCTTTCTTTCTTTCTTTCTTTCTCTCTTTCTCTCTTTCTTTCTTTCTTTCTTTCTTTCTTTCTTTCTTTCTTTCTTTCTTTCTTTCTTTCTTTCTTTCTTTCTTTCTTTCTTTCTTTCTTTCTTTCTTTCTTTCTTTCTTTCTTTCTTTCTTTCTTTCTTTCTTTCTTTTCTTTCTTTCGTTCTTCGGTGTGTCTCTCTTTCTTTCTTTCTTTCTTTCTTTCTTTCTTTCTTTTCTTTCTTTCTTTCTTTCTTTCTTTCTCTCTTTTTTCTTTCTTTCTTTCTTTCTTTCTTTCTTTCTTTCTTTCTTTCTTTCTTTCTTTCTTTCTTTCTTTCTTTCTTTCTTTTTCTTTCTTTCTTTCTTTCTTTCTTTCTTTCTTTCTTTCTTTCTTTCTTTCTTTCTTTCTTTCTTCTCTTTTCTCTTTCTTTCTTTCTTTCTTTCTTTCTTTCTTTCTTTCTTTCTTTCTTTCTTTCTTTCTTTCTTTCTTTCTTTCTTTCTTTCGTTCTCTCTTTCTTTTTCTTTCTTTCTTTCTTTCTCTCTTTCTTTCTTTCTTTCTTTCTTTCTTTCTTTCTTTCTTTGCACATCAATAAGAGTGTGGAATGCAACCGGCATATCGTGGGCATCGCGTCTATCCACCGTGTCATATTTTTTTCTTTGCCTGCATGAATTACTAGACCTGCAACAGGAGCTTTATCACAGTCCTTTACCGTACACAGCGTACAGTTATGTCAAGGGCCTCAATTTTCTTTGGAGGTTGCATTGCATTCTGTAATGAGGGTTAAAGTATGTGAAAGCTTTAGTTAGTCAGGCAGCTGTCAGTTTGCTTTCAGCTCTCAGAGTGACTTTCCCTTGGCCCATCTTCCCACGGTTTTATGCAAACGTACTGCCGCGCTGCTGACATCAATTTACCCTTGAAAGCTACAGCATGGGCCCATTTACGAAACAGCCGCTTTTATAAAAACAGCTACTGAGAGAGAGAGAGCGCGATACAGAAAGACAGAGGGGGGTGATAAAGCGAGATAAGTCGTACATTTCACTCCACACATCTTATTTGTAGAAGCCGCATGCAGAAATGCAGGTATTTACTTTGACCTGTAGCACACCCATTTCCTGCTACTTTCTAGTTGTCTCTGAGAGTGAATGGGAGGGGTGTGCTCAGGGGTGTGTAGTGATCCTTGTGGTCCTGCTGTTATGAAAGGAGCCTCGTGTTGAACCCTGCAGCGCATCCCCAGCAAACGAGTTCACACTGATGGGCCCAGAGGGAGAGATGGGGAAAGGAAAGGGGAATCGGAGACGGTTTCCACTCTCGTCTCCTCTGCACCCACACTCTTTCTCTCGTCTCCTCTGCACCCACACTCTTTCTCTCGTCTCCTCTGCACCCACACTCTTTCTCTCGTCTCCTCTGCACCCACACTCTTTCTCTCGTCTCCTTTGCACCCACACTCTTTCTCTCGTCTCCTCTGCACCCACACTCTTTCTCTCGTCTCCTCTGCACCCACACTCTTTCTCTCGTCTCCTCTGCACCCACACTCTTTCTCTCGTCTCCTTTGCACCCACACTCTTTCTCTCGTCTCCTCTGCACCCACACTCTTTCTCTCGTCTCCTCTGCACCCACACTCTTTCTCTCGTCTCCTCTGCAACCACACTCTTTCTCTCGTCTCCTCTGCTCCTCCTCTCCTCTCTCTCCACGGTGTGTTCATAACAGGGTAGCTTTGTGTGTGTTGCCAGCTGTAAATGGATGATAAGATGGTTTGTGTGTTCCAGTGTATCTCGCTCTGCAGTTAGTACTCACACACCCAGTTTGTATTAAAGGGAAAGCTGATAAAAATGCCCCTTGCCTCTTGTGAGCCTAGTGAGGTTCCGTCCATTCTGTCTTCCCTTGAAGAGGGATCAGCGAGGGATGGAGAGACGGGTCTCCAGGGTAAGTTATCTCAGGATCCCAGAGAGAGGAACACACACACACACACACACACACACACACACACACACAATACTATTATTAGGCCTCAGGGCCACAGACAGGAAATTAAAAACATCTTAATAATTGATGAACTATGAAGTGATCACTTCTCAGCCTCCACATATTGGTTGCTCGGTTCAGGGTCATTTAAGCCTGCCCAATCAATACTTTCAATAAGAGACTGAAAGACGGAGAGATGGAGTACACAGAGGGAGTCCTGTGGTTTGTGCGTGTGGCTTGGTGGTTGATAGTGTTGTTTTCCCTAACCTTTACCCTGGCTGTTTACCCAGATGCCTTTTAAATAGCTCGTCTAGTTGGAGAGTCGGCACTGTCTGTCCGAAAACCCTTCTGTATCAACACTGCTTCAGAGCCTTCCAATCAGACGACGAGTGAGAGACGTAGACAAAGAGAGGGGGGTCGGTGTTAATGGCTTTATTGGAATGATATTAGTTATTTTAAGGCCGTTATCTATCTACCTCTTCCCACCGGAAAAGGGGAATAAGGTAGGAATAAAGGAGGAGGAGAGAGAGGAGAGCAGCTGCCATCTGTCTGGAGTAATAGCCTGCGGACAGCATTAACTGATCGCTGGATGTGTGGTTGCTAATGTAAGGGGATGGCTTGTCTGTGTCTGTGTGTGTCTGTGCGTATGCGCGTGCGAGCGAGATCTAATGTAAGTCGAAGGCTAATATCCACCATGTCACTGCTGCTTTTCTCCAAGCATCACCCACAGACACCCCTCCTCCTTTTCCACGGAGTCTTGTGACTTTGTCACTGTAGTCCAATGCTGAGAAAGTTCACATTGGATATGTCCACGCTGTTCCCCACTCCTAGCATGTTGCTGTACTTGCTCCTGATAGGTTGCGTGCGCCGTTTTGACACATCAAGTGTGACTAGTGTGAGAGCTGGTGTTGTAGCCACTGGTTGTGACTCATGTCCTCTGGGTCTAGTAGAGCCAATAGGGATCTGATTAGAGTGAAAAGGTCAGAGCAGCCGTCTGCCATTAATACTGCGGAGAGGGGGCTGGGGAGGGGGCTGGAAGGAGAGGGGGCTGGAAGGGGGGCTGGAGGGAGGGGCTGGAGGGAGAGGGGGCTAGAGGAGAGGGGGCAGGGGGCTGGAGGGCTGGAGGGAGAGGGGGCTGGAAGGAGAGGGGGCTGGAGGGGAGGGGCTGGAGGGAGAGGGGGCTGGAGGGAGAGGAGGGCTGGAGGGAGAGGGGGCTGGAGAGAGGGGGGGGCTGGGGGGCTGGAGAGAGGGGGCTGGGAGGGGGCTGGAGAGGGGCTGGAGGGGAGGGGGCTGGAGGGAGAGGGGGCTGGGGCTGGAGGGGGCTGGGAGAGGGGGCTGGAGGGAGAGGGGGGCTGGGAGAGGGGGCTGGAAGGGGCTGGAGGGAGAGGGGGCTGGAGGGAGAGGGGCTGGAGGGAGGGGGCTGGAGGGAGAGGGGGCTGGAGGGGGCTGGTGGGAGAGGTGGGCTGGAGGGAGAGGGGGCCGGAGAGAGAGAGCGAGAGAGAGGGGGCCGGAGGGAGAGGGGGAAGAGGAATGAGAGAAGGATGGGAGGAGGAGACGACAATGTGATTTGAAATAAGCCATCATGTTTAATTAATGCGATCATCACCGTCCATACCTTTTTGGACCAGGTTTACCCTCCTCCGTCTCCCTGCAGCCGTAGGCAGTGTGTGTATGGGGAGCCTGTTGCAGACTAGTGGCGCGTGGGTCAGCTGTTTGTTAACCTGCACCACAACTGCTAATAACCCATCCGCAACCGCCCAACTATATGTGATGACGTGAAAAGCGATTGGCGTGTAGGATATTTGGCGCGTGTACAGTAGGGCTCTAAAGCTTATGCACTAATGCCAGACAGCCTAAAATAATGAAAGAAAAAATGCAGTGTGGCCTATAAGGTATTGTTTACTTTTTGTTCAATCCGCACGGAGTGTGGTTTATGAGTCAACCCGCGCATCACTATTGCAGGACACATGGCTTGCGCGGATTATCCATATTGACCTCTGTGATGTGTTAGGCCAGACAGAGTTCTTCTGTCTGTGCTCTGACTTTGACGTGCGTCCGGCCGGCTGCCCCTCTGATGCTGGTGTGACTTGGCGTATGTCACACTCTAAGGTCAGGTCATTCCTGTGCGGTCAGTGATCTGATTGGCCGAAGAGTAGCTGTATCCCGCGGCAACCACACAGGGGATCCGTCTGACCAATAGCACGCCCCAGCTGCTCTCAGCGTGGATCGATGTGTGTGTGCGTGCGTGCGTGCGTCTTGTATGTGTGATCACTGCATACGTGGCTCAGTGGCGGCCCCAGAAACACCTCCCAGTCTGTGTTATGTGGGATCACAGACTGTCTATTAGACCACTCTACTGATGTGACTATAACCATATCCATCCAAGGTGTATTTGCTTCTAGGCTATCGAGAACAATGACGTCATTCCACCAGTACTATAGCTATGCTAGAGGGGAGATAATGAGGAGAGGAGAGGATGAGGGAGAAGGATAGGCTAACGAGTACACACACCACACAGACATCAGCTCATCACTATCACAACAGAAGGCCTGGGGGCTGGGTGTGTGTGTGTGTGTGTTTGGGGATCACAATGGATCCTCGGAGGACTGCTACAGGGCCAGAGGCCTAGCTAATTAAGAGGGTGTGTGGGTCTGTCTGTGTGTGTGTCTGGGAGCATGTCTCCCTCGCTTCCATGTTTTGGGGGGATATTTGTCCTTTGATGTTAATTATATGAGGCCTGGGAGAGACTGTGTGTTTGAGTCACGGGCACATTTTCCAATGACTACAAAAGGACCCCTGGTCTGTGGCCAATGGGATCAAAGAATACAGGGTCGGAAGTCTGAGACTGCCCTCAGCGATAGACTCGGATTGTGTTTGGATTTGAATAACGTGTGTGTGTGTGTGTGTAAATGTGCAGATTCAGGCCTTTTTAATATTAAATGTGTTTTGGGGGGGGGGTACGATGCAGCCTTGGAGCTGCATCAGTATAGAATGTGGCTGACCATAGAAGACAGTGACACAATGCCACAGAAGATCAAAGAGGCTTTGACAGAGAGACGTGTGTGTTTAGAGTCCGAATGGCAGTACGCTACGCATTAGAAGTCAAGAGTGTGCAGTAAGTCTTCAAGCTAGACTGTCCACACACACACAGCACTACCTGTAGTCCTTACTTGGGGTTGATGTGTGTGTTTCTCACCTACTCCGTAGTGCAGCACCTGAAGACAGTAGCTCGTCGCTCCACCAGTCTGTCAGTCTGTCTGTCTGTGCTTGATGTTGCCAATAGTGATGCAGCAATATGATGTTTTTGGCCGATACAGATATCCAATATTTTCCTTGCCAAAAATGTAACAATACCGATATCCGATATTTCAAATTTTAGCGGCCTTTTAAGCATTCTAGTCCAGTTAAATAGTTGAGACACACACACACACACACACACACACACACACACACACACACACACACAGTTATTTTGTTGGCATTTACATTTGTCCCCATTACCAGTAAATCATCATCAAAACCTATTTCTTTCACTTACTTGCTGTGCTGTTTCATTGTTCATTTGTTCAGTCTCAACCATCATCATAGTTTCATCTCTGTCTGTCCGTGGCCTCTCTTCCTCGGTGCTCACTGTCACCGTGTCCGTTTCCATCTTGTCCAGCTGTGTATGTAACATTTCACGTAAACCCTGTTTCTTGTCTGCAACGAAGTAGCAGTCCTTGTACCAAGCATCGAGCATGGTGGCAACACAGTAAAGAGGCTCAGAGAGAATGCCACCGAATCACTTGTTCACAGCCTCGAGTAGAGTACTTTTCGAAGTTAAGCCGACGGTCTGTGTTGGCATTTTTGTTGAACAGGTGTTTCAGGGCCATGACAGGGTCTGCACCGGACACAGTGGAGCTTATTTCTCGAGTCAGTTGTTTGAGTGGAGCTGGGAGTGTTCATGTTTCCAAGTTTCAAACATGTTCTCAAATGCCATTGAAATGGCAGCAGCGGTATGAGAACCAGCACATTCTTGAGCATGCAATACGGTTTCCCTCAGTACGAAGTCCTCGTCGACCCACTGTGCCGTCAGACTCATAAAGCTCATGGGGCTGACGTCGCTGGTCCAAATGTCAGTCGTGAAGCAGCGACGCCCATAGCAAGCAGTTCACGGACGCTGTGTAACTCAGGTAGGGCAACATCTGGAAAAATAGCGCCTACTTGGTAGTGTGTACCGGTGCTCGACCAGTCGGCGAAAGCCAACATCACCCACGACAGAGAACGATTGATTGTCAAGGACAATGAATTCCGTTATCTTGGGGTTAATGGATTTCATCTTTGTGTTGTCTCTCTGAAATGTTCTTTACTCTTTCAAATGACTGTTCGACTTGTTCACTGCTCGATTTACACAGCGGACATTGTGGGCTCGGTTAGAACTGCTGTGTTGCACGTGCGACGCTATATTTTTCGTGGTGTCATTACATCATCTACCTATGTTATATACAGTGGAGCAAAAAAGTATTTCGTCAGCCACCAATTGTGCAAGTTTCTCCCACTTAAAAAGATGAGAGAGGCCTGTAATTTTCATCATAGGTACACTTCAACTATGACAGACAAAATGAGAAAAACAATCCAGAAAATCACATTGTAGGATTTTTAATTAATTAATTTGCAAATTATGGTGGAAAATAAGTATTTGGTCAATAACAAAAGTTTATCTCAATACTTTGTTATATACCCTTTGTTGGCAATGACAGAGGTCAAATGTTTTCTGTAAGTCTTCACAAGGTTTTCACACACTTGCTGGTATTTTGGCCCATTCCTCCATGCAGATCTCCTCTAGAGCAGTGATGTTTTGGGGCTGTTGCTGGGCAACACGGACTTTCAACTCCCTCCAAAGATTTTCTATGGGGTTGAGATCTGGAGACTGGCTAGGCCACTCCAGGACCTTGAAATGCTTCTTACGAAGCCACTCCTTCGTTGTCCGGGTGGTGTGTTGGTGTTCTTTGGATGCAACTCAGCATTCTTTGTCCTCCAAACACGACGAGTTTAGTTTTGACCAAAAAGTTATATTTTGGTTTGATCTGACCATATGACATTCTCCCAATCTTCTTCTGGATCATCCAAATGCTCTCTAGCAAACTTCAGACGGGCCTGGACATGTACTGGCTTAAGCAGGGGGACACGTCTGGCACTGCAGGATTTGAGTCCCTGGCGGCGTAGTGTGTTACTGATGGTAGGCTTTGTTACTTTGGTCCCAGCTCTCTGCAGGTCATTCACTAGGTCCCCCCGTGTGGTTCTGGGATTTTTGCTCACCGTTCTTGTGATCATTTTGACCCCACGGGGTGAGATCTTGCGTGGAGCCCCAGATCAAGGGAGATTATCAGTGGTCTTGTATGTCTTCCATTTCCTAATAATTGCTCCCACAGTTGATTTCTTCAAACCATTGCAGATTCAGTCTTCCCAGCCTGGTGCAGGTCTACAATTTTGTTTCTGGTGTCCTTTGACAGCTCTTTGGTCTTGGCCATAGTGGAGTTTGGATTGTGACTGTTTGAGGTTGTGGACAGGTGTCTTTTATACTGATAACAAGTTCAAACAGGTGCCATTAATACAGGTAATGAGTGAAGGACAGAGGAGCCTCTTAAAGAAGAAGTTACAGGTCTGTGAGAGCCAGAAATCTAGCTTGTTTGTAGGTGACCAAATACTTATTTTCCACCATAATTTGCAAATAAATTCATTAAAAATCCTACAATGTGATTTTTATGGATTTTTTTTCTCATTTTGTCTGTCATAGTTGAAGTGTACCTATGATGAAAATTACAGGCCTCTCTCATCTTTTTAAGTGGGAGAACTTGCACAATTGGTGGCTGACTAAATACTTTTTTGCCCCGCTGTATGTATGTAAAACAGACACGAAGGTAGAAATGAAATAATGTGATGCAGGTCAACTGTGTTATAAGTACAAAGCCTTCAGAAATTATTCATACCCCTTGGATTATTCCACATTTTGTTGTGTCAGAGCCTAAATTCAAAATTCGTTAAATTTGTTTTTTTCTCTCACTCATCTACACGCAATACCCCATAATGACAAAGTGAAATGCTTTTTTTTTCATTCTTTTCAATATTCTTCAAGCTCTGTCAATTTGGTTGGTTACATTTTTCTAGACAATCATTTGCAGGTCTTTCAATACATTTTCAAGTACATTTAAGTCAAGACTGTACCTCACCCACTCAGGAACTTTCACTGTCTTCTTGCTAAGCAACTCCAGTGTAGATTTGACCTTGTGTTTTAGTTTATTGTTTTTTTAAAAGTTTTTAAAATTTATTTTACCTTTAACTAGGCAAGTCAGTTAAGAACAAATTCTTATTTTCAATGACGGCCTAGGAACAGTGGGTTAGCTGCCTGTTCAGGGGCAGAACGACAGATTTGTACCTTGTCAGCTCGGGGGTTTGAACTCGCAACCTTCCGGTTACTAGACCAATGCTCTAACCACTAGGCTACCCTGCTGAAAGGTGAATTCATCTCCCAGTGTCAGGTGAAAAGCAAACTAAGGATTAAGGATTTGACCAGTGCTTATCTCCATTCAGTCTTTTGTATCCTGAAGAACTCCCCGGTCCTTAATGATTACAAGCATAACCATAACATGACGCAACCACCAGTATGCTTGAAAATATGAAAAGTGGTACTCAGGAATATGTTGTATTGGATTTGCCCAAAACATAACACTTTGTTTGTATTTGAATGTATTACTTTAGTGCCTTGTTGCGAACAGGATGCATGTTTTGGAATATTTGTATTCTGTACAGGCTTCATTGTGTTTTCTCTGTCATTTAGGTTAGTATTGTGGAGTAACGACAATGTTGTTGATCCATCCTCAGTCTTCTCCTATCACAGCCATTAAGCTGTAACTGTTTTAAAGTCACCATTGGCCTCATGGTGAAAGCCCTGAGCGGTTTCCTTCCTCTCCGGCAACTGAGTTGTAGTGACTGGGTGTATTGATACACCATCCAAAGTGTAATTTATAACTTTACCATGCTCAAAGGGTTATTCAATGTCTGCTTCTTCTTTTTTTAAACACCAATAGGTGTTTTTTTAAACACCAATTTGCTTTGGAAAACCACCCTGGTCTTTGTGGTTGGATCTGTGTTTAAAATTCACTGCTTAAATTATGGACCTTACAGATAATTGATTGTATGTGTGGGGTACAGAGAGGAAGTAGTCATAAAAAAAAAAGAAAAACTATTGCACACAATGTGACTTGTTAAGCAAATGTTTACTCCTGAACTTATTTAGGCTTGCCATTACAAAGGTGTTGAATACTTATCGACTCAAGACATTTCAGCTTTACATTTTTGATTAACTTGTAAACATTTCTAAAAACACAATTCCACTTTGACATTATGGGGAATTGTGTTTCGTCAAGTGACACACCATATGTAACGTAACAAAATATGGAAAAAGTCCAGGGGTGTGAATACTTTTTGAAGGAACAGTTCAAATGCGTTTAATTATTGAAGCAATTTGATGCACTGAATTAGGGTCATCTTTAAGCTCTTAAAATGAACTTTTAGATAAATTACATTTTAGTCAAATTGCTTCATAAGATTATAATTGTGTTTTGTGCATAGTTTTTTTTTAGACCGGTTTTAGGAAGAGTAATCCCATGTAGAAAATGTCTGCCCCCCCTGTAAATAACCTTTTTCAAATCTGACCCCCATAAGAATGTAGTTAAATAGCCCTACTCTAGTTCCTCAACAGCACAGCTACTGTAAGAGAGCTCAGAGTACCTTAAGAGTTAAAGACTCTACTTTGAGGCATAAAAGGGCATTGCAATTGTTTAGGACCTGTGCACACTTTAGAGAGGTGTGTGTCCACTTGGAGACACCAGTTAGTCCTCTCACTCAAAGCCTTGTCATTTATTTGTCTTACGTTGCACCTACACCGCCACATTTTCCAGGAACAGTGTTATGTTACTGAATGTCTTGGAAAGTACAGTCAATCTAAAATGCACGTAAAACAAACTGGAATGTTTGGAATCGGTCTTGTCAGGTGAACTGTTGTGTGTTAACTTTTTCTATTCTCTCCAAACGGTTCCCTTTCCAGTTGCTACTGTGGTTATGCATTTCAATTCAGCCCGATCCACACAGGCCAATTCCCACCAATGTAAAGGGTTAAATAACTAATACACATTTATTTGAACCCAGGTCATGTGTGTTGCGCACAATTATGGTTCATACCCTTGTTTTGAAATCCAAAAGAGAGAGAGTGTGTGTGTTTGTGTGTCGGTCTGTGTGTGCATCAGTGCCTTCAATGCCTCGATGCTGACTAACTTTCACAGTAGTGATAGCTGTTTGCTGTTCTGGCGCCTTGTGCGTGTGTGTCTAGGTTTATCTGTGTCTCGGTGGATTGACTTTGTTTTCCCTGGTCTTCTTGAAATGTCACTGTGTGTTGTGTTTCAGGTAGAACTGGTGAAGCACCAGATATGTGTGGTCTAGTCAAAGCGGTGGAACACGTTGAGGAAAAAGACTTTTATTTCAATCAAATCACATTGTATTTGTCACATACACATGGTTAGCAGACGTTAATGCGAGTGTAGCGAAATGCTTGTGCTTCTCGTTCCGACAATGCAGTAATATCCAACGCGTAATCTAACCTAACAATTTCACAACAGCTACCTCATACACACAAGTGTAAAGGAATGAATAAGAATATGAACATAAAAAATATATATATATTTATGAATGAGTGATGGTAAACAGCAACTATTCGTGTTTTGCTAATTGGCTGTTTGCTCCTCACCTTTCAGTCCCCGTGGCAGTTAACAACTGTCCTGTGTCCAAGTGGAAGCACATGTTTTATGGATTGATGTGAAAGTATTGGTCTAATTGGATTTGTGGTGTTGGTTATAAACTCCTGGTTGAAAGGCCTGTTATTTGGTTGTCACTTTGGGGAAAAGAAGTGTAGAACAGTCATGTGGAACGTTTTAGTCCAGGGCTCTACAGTGCGACTGTTTTACCTGCATATGGTCGAAATGTTTTGCTCTGCGACCTGGACTTTTAATTTAGGTGCACCAGCGCACCTGGAAAAATCAAGGCTATTTTTAATTTAGCTTCTAAATGTCGTTGTGTGCACCTCCCTTTTTCAAATTGGGTGCACTCACACACACCACTCCAGAATTATTCTACACCTTCCTTCATTAGTTTCTCTCTCTCTGTGTGTGTGTGTGTGTGTGTGTGTGTGTGTGTGTGTGTGTGTGTGTGTGTGTGTGTGTGTGTGTGTGTGTGTGTGTGTGTGTGTGTGTGTAAATTATGCAGCCTAAATTACAGCTGCACCGTGTTGACTTCAGCACTATCTGCTTTGGTGTGTGTGTTTGTGTGTTCATCACTCTCTGAGAAACACAAACCACGTATTGCACAAGCCAACTGAGAAAACCTACTCCTTTGATTCTGACTTTAGATCAGAGGAGATTTCCAACATCATATTTACACTTCACCCACAGTGAAGACCCCCAGGGAACACACACACACACACACACACACACAGGTTGTCCATGAATATTTATTTCTGTTTCATTAGTTTTCTGAGCTCAACATTAAAAATCGCTCTTTTTCTCTTTGCCATCTCCTTCTCCCTACTATCTCTCCTTCCCCCGTCTCGTACCCTCTTCCATGTTGCTGTGGCCCGTTATGGTGTTGCTGTGTTTGTCTAACTCAGGTACGAACCACAGTTTTATTTTACTGATCCACAACCTCCAATCACAACATTGTAGATATTGTACGGAACTTTTTACTAATGGAAGGACTCCCAACCAAAGTGCCTGTTTTGGGTAACTCTGTCATAGGGAGGTGCTCCCAGTTTGAAGGGGGAAAAAGCGTGGTATTAAGTTCGATATCAAGTTTAAACAGTGCTAAGGCGGCTTCTGTTTCCCCGTACGTGTTCAGCTTGTAAATCAAGCCTGTAACGTTGAGTAAAAAGACGGGGGGGGATGTTCTCCCTTTGACCCCGAGAGAGACAGAGGTCCAAACAGAGTGGAGAGCGAGTTCGGCCACAGACCTCTGGAACGGACCACAGCTGTGAATGATGGGCTTAAATGTTAATGTAAACTCCCCTCAACCCATCTCTTATGGCCCGGCTCTGACTGGTCAGCTGGGCTGTGTTCTTATCAGGTTACTGTGTGGCTGACTTGGAGAGACAAGAGAGACACGTCTGCTTATACTCTGTGTGTTTGTTTGTGTGTGTGTGGATAACGCCTGGTGTGTGTGTGTGAGCTACTGGTGTGCTCTTTCACAGTTTGGTAGAGAGGAGATGAGAGGGAAAACAAACAGTGCTGGTATGATATAGTCTTGTGGGTGAAATAGTGCGGTCATACTCGTACACAGTCTAATGTGCTGTCATATCTTACATAGAGATGTCGGAAGTGTTATGTTTCCCAAAGGAACAGCCTTCAAGGAAACGAGAACGATACTGAACATATAAAGGCTGCTCATTAGGGATGAAATGCTTTTTAATTTATTTTTTTACCCAGAACCCCAGCCAGACGACGAGCTGTACACACATGTGCATACACTCTCTCTCTCTCTCTCTCTCTCTCTGTCTCACTCTCTCTCTCTCTCTCTCTCTCTCTCTCTCGTAGGCATGCACGCACGCACACACACGGCACTCTACTCACTTATCACATTATCACCATCTCTTCATCAGAAATGGCCCTAATGACCTTTTTGAAGGACACCACAATCAATTTTAATTGGTGGGAAGTCTCCTCCTGGCTCAGGATTGGTCGGTTTGGCCCCTAATAGAATCTCTCAATCCAGTTCAGTTTAAACATCAGAGAGTAGGAAAACAAAGTCTAAAATGTCTAATTATTTTTGATTAACGATATGGTGTGTTTGTGTTTTCCCACCTAGGTGTTGCTCCAGCTGTCCCCTCCACCTAGGTGTTGCTACAGCTGTCCCCTCCACCTAGGTGTTGCTCCAACTGTCCCCTCCACCTAGGTGTTGCTCCAGCTGTCCCCTCCACCTAGGTGTTGCTCCAGCTGTCCCCTCCACCTAGGTGTTGCTCCAGCTGTCCCCTCCACCTAGGTGTTGCTCCAGCTGTCCCCTCCACCTAGGTGTTGCTCCAGCTGTCCCCTCCACCTAGGTGTTGCTCCAGCTGTCCCCTCCACCTAGGTGTTGCTCCAGCTGTCCCCTCCACCAGAACTAGATTTAACCCTTGGCAGTCTTGTCCGATATTTTCAGAAGCTTGGTTTGAGAAAGGTTTTAAATTCACTAGCCAGCGATTGAAGAAACCTTCAAACTTGTCTAAAACGCATCATTATTAGGTAACTTCACTGGAAAATGCCTTTTTCCTTTCTCCTCACACGTAGGACTTCTACTTTTCTAGCCCCCAACCCGAAACTCGCTATATATCTGAGAATATGACAACATTTGTGTATGTTTGTGCTCTTTATCATCTTTTGATACATGCATATGCATATTTTCACAGTCAAATGGGGGCCCCTAGTGTGAATGGGGGGGGGGGCTCTTTCTCTCTCTCTCTGGCCTCTCTTAGACATCTTTAATACTTTAATACTGCACTTCTGTTTGTTGGCGCCACATAAACATTTTAATAACACCTGGACCCACGAACTCCTCTTTGCCAGATCTGAGAGCTTCCACCTCTCTCTCTTTTACTCTCTTTTACTCTCTTTCTTCTCTCTGTCCTTTCATCCATTCGTCTCTCTACGCAGCCCTGGTTTGGCCCTCGTGGTGCCAGCGAGCCCCTGCCAACCCACAGCGTACCAGGATTAGCTCCTCTACACACAGAAGAGTCCATTAAAACACAGTTTTCTATTGCTAAATTAATGGCGAAAAGTGTGACTCAAAAGGTGGTGGTCAGTTCTCTCTAAGAAGATTATCCTGACTTGTTGTTCAAAGTCTCAGACTCCGTATCATACTAGTACCCACTACCCAGCTTTGGCCTGAGACCAAACTGGCATTCACACTCCTGCCAAACCACCACCGTGCCAGACACACCAGGCCATTGGGGGTGTGTGTGTGTGTGTCTTCATGCCAGACTGTTCCATACTCTTTCTCTCTCTGTTTGTGTGTGTGTGTGTGTGTGTGTGTGTGTGTGTGTGTTTGTGTTGGTGGTGCCAGCCTGTACCAGACAGGCACAGCGGGCGTGGTGGAGTGGCATGTTGGCACCAGACCTGTCCCCGTTACCCAGGGTGCATTGGGCCACAGGTGGTAATGCGATTAGGTTTAGGAAAAAGGGGATTTGTTCAGAGTGCATAGAGAGGAACATCAAACACGGAAAGAAGGGATAAAAAATAAAAAAAGAACCCCTAGCCTCGTCTGTCAGCCAGTTCCTAGGGAAGGGAGGGAGGGAGGGACAGACCGAAAAGAGGGGAGGAGGTGAGTGTCTTTCTGTCGTTCTTCCTTTGTGTGTGTATGTGGGGTGGGGTGGGGGGGGGGGGGGCGGGCGGCCCCAGATTAGCAGTGTCAGTACAGGCCTCCCTGTGAGGGTGTGTGGGTAATGATTTAAAGGAGCAGAGCCTTGTGGAACAGTATCAACCTTCTGTTCCACTGGCACACAACACCATCCACTGACAGACAGATAGAATGGAGGTTTATTTCAGTTTGTGAATAAATGACTGTCGATATTATGTGTCACACGTCAGGTTTTTAGTTGTAATGGAAAGCGGAGGAACAGAACATAAATGACTGTCGATATTATGTGTACACACTGCTACATTTTACAGGTCATGTTTTGGTTCACCACTGTCTGTCTCATCCCCTCTCAAATAGCCTCTTCTACCCTCAACGGGGCAGGTGTGTGTGTGTGTGTGTGTGTGTGTACTGTCACACGTCAGGTTTTTAGTTGTAATGGAAAGCGGAGGAAGAGAACATACTGTATCTTAGCAGTTTATTTGATCTCTCAGTTCTGTGTGTGTGTGTGTGCGTGTGTGTGTGTGTATACTGTCACACGTCAGGTTTTTAGTTGTAATGGAAAGCGGAGGAAGAGAACATACTGTATCTTAGCAGTTTATTTGATCTCTCAGTTGTGTGTGTGTGTGTGTGTGTGTGTGTGTGTGTGTGTGTGTGTGTGCGAGCGATCTCTAAGCTCCACTGAGTCGATAATAAAATCGGTGTGTGCATTTTCTTCCTCCCTATCCCTTTGTTGTTGGCATCAGTTTGTACCAGGAGCTGTTTTTCCCGCTACACTCCTCTCCTCACGTCTCATGGAGAGATGTGCAGTATTTATAGACCTACTGCCTCTGAACATACAGCAGTTTCAGCACCTCTGGTCTGTCTAACCAGCTCAAAGTTGAGGCACAGCTACATCAAACAACACAACCTGAACACGAGGGGGGAGGGACTCTTCACTTATATACCGGTACACATCTTTAGTTTCTTTCTATTATGGTTAAAGCTTTTCATAGTCCTGCAGTGGTAATGCTCTGTTCTCTCTGGTTGGCCCAGTCTGTGTCTGTTCCAATGGTCAACTTTCCGACTGTGGAACCAGAGGGAGCAAAAGAGAGATTGTTGCTCGGCTTGCTGTCCTGCGCTGGCCCCATCATTAGATAACCTTGTCAAGCCAGACCGAAGCGCGTGCACACACACACACACACACACACACACACAGGCTGCCTGTTTTAGTTGTCTCCGTGCTCTCCTGGCGAGGCCAAAGGAAACAGATCTCTGCCATTAAAAGTAAGGTTATGATATTTTATGAGAGGCTGTAATGTTTTAACTGAGCTGTTATTACAGAGAGTAGAGTTTCACCCTCTCTACTGATGTCTGCTTCTAAAACGTCCACTGGTCTAGCTTCGTGTGGTCCAGGTGTGTGTGTGTGTGTGTGTGTGTGTGTGTGTGTGTGTGTGTGTGTGTGTGTGTGTGTGTGTGTGTGTGTGTGTGTGTGTGTGTGTGTGTGTGTGTGTGTGTGTGTGTGTGTGAGTGAATGGAGACATCCACTGCCCCAAACGAGGCTGTCCCATACATAAAGCTCCCCGTCATACATGTCAGTGACTGGCTAGTGACATCAGCCTATCATTGACCGTTTTACTAGCCTCTCTCACCAGCGTGAGAAACCATGTCATACTGACCTCACAAAGTCCAGCCGACAGGCCGCACACACACAGGGACCAGCGTACGGACAGCACCGTTTCCCCATGCAGACTGAAGGGTTATTGAGTTTTACAGGCCTTCGTTTAACTTCTCCTCACCGCATTTTGAAATAGTGTCTTTTTGAGGATGAATGGAAGAGTAAACCAATGCCTTCGTGTGCTGAGGACTCACTTTGTTATGTTTGGAATGTGATGTGAGAGTAAATACACATCAAAGAGAAGGAGGATCTCTCTCTTCGCGCTCTCTCTCTCTCTTGCTCTTGCTCTCTGTCTTCTCTCTCACGCTCTGCTCGCTCTCTCTTGTCTATCTCTCCCCTCTCTCTCTCTCTTCTCTTGCTCTCTTCTCTTGCTCTCTCTCTTCCTCTTGATTGCTCTCCTCTCTTCTCTCTCTCTCTTCCTCTTGCTTGCTCTCCTTTCTCTCTCTCTCTCTCCTCTCCTCTCCTCTCCTCTCCTCTCCTCTCCTCTCCTCTCCTCTCCTCTCCTCTCCTCTCCTCTCCTCTCCTCTCCTCTCCTCTCCTCTCCTCTCCTCTCCTCTCCTCTCCTCTCCTCTCCTCTCCTCTCCTCTCCTCTCCTCTCCTCTCCTCTCCTCTCCTCTCCTCTCCTCTCCTCTCCTCTCTCTCATCCTCTCTTGCTCTTTCTCCTCACTCTTCTCTCTCTTGCTCTCTTTTCTCTCTCTCTTGCCCTCTTGCTCTCTCTCTCTCTCCTCTCTCTCTTCTCTCTCTTGCTCTCTTTTTCTCTCTCTCTCTCTTCTCTCTCTTGCTCTCTTTTTCTCTCTCTCTCCTCTCTCTCTCTTCTCTCTCTTGCTCTTTCTCCTCACTCTTCTCTCTCTTGCTCTCTTTTCTCTCTCTCTTGCCCTCTTGCTCTCTCTCTCTCTCTCTCTCTTCTCTCTCTTGCTCTCTCCTCTCTCTCCTCTCTCTCTTCTCTCTCTTGCTCTCTTTTCTCTCTCTCTCTTGCCCTCTTGCTCTCTCTCTTCTCTCTCTCTTCTCTCTTGCTCTCTCGCTCTTTGCGCTCTTCTCAGCCCAACTCTCGCTTCGCCATCCTCTTGGGCTTCCTGACACGACAGGAAGCAGTTCACTGTGTTGCACGTGTCACATCCTGTCTCTTAAAGTAGATGAGACCAGTCATGTGTGTGACTTCACTCTGTACTCATTAGCAGCAGTATATTGTCGCCGGTTGCTGAGCAGCTGTAGGTCCAGGTGTGACATACACCAACCCTGGCACTGCCAGAAGAGACAGTAGCACTTCTCAGCCTTAGACAGATACTGTAGACCCAGAACAGGGGGAGGACATGGAGGAGTGTGTGTGTGTGTGTGTGTGTGTGTAGGGGTAGTAGAGGGCTATGGGTGGATTGTGTAGAGAGCTGGGTGAGGTGTCATTGCAGGCTGGTTAGATGACTGTGCTAATAAGTTGCCACCTGTGGCTATAGGAAGTGGAACTGTCACCTTCACCTCTCTCTCTGTGTGTGTGTGTGTGTATGTGTGTGTGTCTGTGTGTGTGTGTCTGTGTGTGTGTGTGTGTCATCCCCGTAGCTTTAGGATGAACAGAGGAATATTCCTGTGGAGGAGGGGAGGAAAGGCAGCGATGAGAGGCAGGAATAAAGAGAGAGATGGGGTGGAGAGGGTGTAGGTTGACATGAGTTGCTGATTAGCTCACTATGCTGACATAATAATGTATGTTTAAGCAAAATCGTATAATATGATATTGCTCTCTCTCTCTGCCTTTATCTCCCTCTCTCTCCCTGTATATAGTTTAGTATACATCCTGCCCGACTATCTGTTTGCCTTATCTGTATTTGCAGTCATTTCAAATGTAAAGCTGTCCTACCCAACTTGGGACGGTTTATGTCTGGCGTTGTCATATTTTAGTATGTAGAGCCAGAACACACACACTCAGTACTAGAGGTCGACCGATTAGGATTTTTCAACCCAGACACCGATTATACATAAATAAAAATCTATTTAGTCTCAAATAAATAATGAAACATGTTCAATTTGGTTTAAATAATGCATAAACAAAGTGTTGGAGAAGAAAGTAACAGTGCAATCAATATGTGCCATGTAAGAAAGCTAACGTTTAAGTTCCTTGCTCAGAACATGAGAACATATGAAAGCTGGTGGTTCCTTTTAACACGAGTCTTCAATATTCCCAGGTAAGACGTTTTAGGTTGTAGACCATTTCTCTCTATACCATTTGTATTTCATAGACCTTTGACTATTGGATGTTCTTATAGGCACTATAGTGTTGCCAGCCTAATCTCTGGAGTTGATAGGCTTGAAGTCCTAAACAGCTCAGTGCTTCAAGCATTGCTAACAGTTGCTGGCAAACGCAGGAAAGTGCTGTTTGAATGAATGCTTACGATCCTGCTGCTGCCTACCACCGCTCAGTCAGACTGCTCTATCAAATATCAAATCATAGACTTAATTATAATATAATAAACACACAGGAATACGAGCCTTAGTTTCCGGATTCGACCATATTAATGACGTATGATTTCGAAAACAAAACGTTTATTCTTTCAGTGAAATACGGAACCGTTCCGTATTTTATCTAACGGGTGGCATCCATAAGTCTAAATATTGCTGTTACATTGCACAGCCTTCAATGTTATGTCATAATTATGTACAATTCTGGCAAATTAATTATGGTATTTGTTAGGAAGAAATGGTCTTCACACAGTTCGCAACGAGCCAGGCGGCCCAAACTGCTGCATATACCCTGACTCTGCTTGCACAGAACGCAAGAGAAGTGACACAATTTCCCTAGTTAATATTACCTGCTAACATTAATTTCTTTTAACTAAATATGCAGGTTAAGAAAAATATACTTGTGTATTGATTTTAAAGAAAGGCATTGATGTTTATGGTTAGGTACACATTGGTGCAACGACAGTGCTTTTTTCGCAAATGCGCTTGTTAAATCATCACCCGTTTGGCGAAATAGGCTGTGATTCGATGATAAATGAACAGGCACCACATTGATTATTTGCAACGCAGGACAAGCTCGTTAAACTAGTAATACCATCAACCATGTGTAGTTAACTAGTGATTATGTTAAGATTGATTGTTTTTTTATAAGATAAGTTTAATGCTAGCTAGCAACTTACCATGGCTCCTTGCTGCATTCGCGTAACAGGTGGTCGTCCTGCCACGCAGGCTCCTCGTGGAGTGCAATGTAATCGGCCATAATCGGCGTCCAAAAATGCCTATTACCGATTGTTATGAAAACTTGAAATCTCTACTCAGTACAATTCCCTTAGTACACATGCACTTGAACCAGGCTGATTCTGTTGTTCCTCCTCCTCCTCACCATCTCTCTGCCTCTTGGCCTGTTTGGTCAATCTGACTGTCTCTTCCATGGTGTTCTTGCATGGGGGCTGGTAAGGGATGGGCTTCCTAAATAATAGATGATTATAACGTGTTCAAATTGTATCACCAGTGAGGGTTGTGTGTGTTTTAGGGGTTTGTGTATGTGTTCGTGTGTTCTCCCATCTCTCTTTCCCAGCTGTCCAATTTAAGTTTGAGGAATTGCTCCGAATGAAATGAAACCAGTAAATCTCACATGCTTTTATGATCAATTGGATTTGTATTAATATTCTCTCCACTGTTCCCGTTCTCGCTCCACCCTCCTCCCTCTCCACATAGAGCTCCAGGAGTTCAAAAACTCTTTTCTGACCTCCGAATCTCCCAATATTCCATAGTCCGGAAGCCTTGGAGATGCAACGCTTCTGATGTGGAGATGAGATGAATGGTCAGAATTCAGACGGAGCCACCTAATCAGATTCTTCCCTGGCTGAAGCAGGAGAGAGCTCAGCCATTCATGTATGAGAGAGGCCTGCGAGATAGCCAATGGGCTTCTCTCTGAAGGAGCTTAAATCGATACATTACATCGACTGTCCGTCTGAATTACTGAGTGAGGTGGCTTTTGAAATGCAGCAGTTTGAGCTTCAGTCTCGGGGCCTTTCAACCTTGAAGAACTAACATAGGAAGGCCATGAGGAAGGCCAGCCATTACACTAGTGGCTCTTTATCCTATCCTGACTCCATGAAACGACTCCATTTCATCTCATTTCTCTGCGTCCTCTCGGTCTGCTGGTTGAGGGATATATTATCCTCGGGCAACGGAGTTCACTGCACTCTGTGTCCAAATGTTCGCGCTGACCTTATCGTCTCATCCCGAACTCTTCTGTGGAGTCGAACGCTGCTTTCTAACACTTGCAATTATCTTCTTCTTTTGCGGCCATCGAGTGCCACAACTGAACCGAGCCTTATCTGCTGGAGGGCAGAGTAGAGAGGCTCGCTGTCGGTCTGTTTTTCTTCTCTTTTTTTTTCAGCACACCTGACCTTAGAGGTAGAGACACAAAGTAGGCCAGCCAGAGTAGTAGTAGGTAGATTGACGTTGTCGACCTGGGGTTGTTGACCTCATCTCTGCAGTACTCTCTGCAGTACTCTACTAGGTTAGTGTAAACGTCTCTCTCCTCTTCAGTAAAGTGTTGATTCTGGCCTGACTTCTGATACACACAGAGAAAGGCTACACATCTCCTTCCAACATAATCTGGCGCAGAATGGCAGGGTCTTAGTAACCTGCTGGGCCTCTCTCTCTCTCACCGCCCCCCCTCCCCTCACTCTCCTATGTCTCTTTGTCCTCTCTCGGTCTCTCTCTCAAAGTTTTATCCACTTTGAAATACTCTCTTTTTAGATTAAGCTCATTCCCTACGCACACACACACACGCCCCATGGGCACACACACACACACACACACACACAGACACAAACACACACACACACACACACACACACACACACACACACACACACACACACACACACACACACACACACACACACACACACACACACACACCATTGGCTCCCATTGACAACACATGTACTTTCAACACCCCAGCCCTTCCTCCCTTCCTCCTGTGGATGAAACTCTGCACATAGTCCGCCCGCAGGAGGGGAGCTGACACATACAACGTGTGGAGCGAGGGAGGGATGGGGGGGGAGGGATGGATGGAGAAAGAAGGTGTGGGGGGGGAGGGAGGGATGGATGGAGAAAGAAGGTATGGGGGAGGGAGGGAGGGATGGATGGATGGAGAAAGAAGGTGGGGGGGGGGAGGGAGGGAGGGATGGATGGAGAAAGAAGGTGTGGGGGGGGATGGATGGAGGGATGGTTGGAGAAAGAAGGTGTGGGGGGGGAGGGAGGGAGGGATGGATGGAGAAAGAAGGTGTGGGGGGGGAGGGATGGATGGAGAAAGAAGGTGTGGGGGGGGAGGGAGGGATGGATGGAGAGAAAGAAGGTGTGGGGGAGGGAGGGATGGATGGAGAAAGAAGGGTGTGGGGGAGGGAGGGATGGATGGAGAAAGAAGGTGTGGGGGGGGAGGGATGGATGGAGAAAGAAGGTGGGGGGGAGGGATGGATGGAGAAAGAAGGTGTGGGGGAGGGAGGGATGGATGGAGAAAGAAGGTGTGGGGGCGGGGGTGGAGAAAGCACATTGACCCTCTCTGTATGTTAATGCTGTTACCACATGTGCCTGCCTGCTTCCTCCTCCAAAGGTCCTATTGTCTCACTTTTCCATTTCATTAGAACTATGCATTATGTATTGACTGTCACATGTAAATGATAATCATTTACCCCCCCCACACCCCCTCTTTTCCTCCGTTCCCCGGTCTACTCTATATGATCCTGGTGGAACTCCTTTGCGTTGAGATGAAACACATTTCCATACCGCCACACGTGTGTGTGTGTGTGTGCGTGCGTAGATGAGCATATTTCCATACGCCATCACTGTTCCCAAGGGAGGGAGTTGGAACTCAGGTTGAGAACTTTTTCAGGAAGAAGACGAATGGAGGGAGAGGAGATGGGACATACACACACACACAGTCGCACGTATGCACGGCACACACATCCTACACACACACACTCCCTTCTCTTCCCCACCCCACATTCCAGGCATCTGGGCATGCTGTTGGTTTGTATTTGTAAGCAAACAGAGAGTGGTAGGGAACAACGCCACAGTGTGTGTGTGTGATTGGTTTATGATGGGGTTGAGGACCCTGACCAACCTCTTCCTCTCTTTCTTTTGATTCAGCTCTGTCCTTGTCTGTCTGTGATCTCCGACTGGCTTCAGGTTTACACGGTCTGCTTCACAACACCAGACACCATCCTCAACCTTTTACACTGCACTACTCTCCCCCTTTTAATATATCTGGGTCAGCAGTCTGGGTTGTTGTTTCACCTAGGCTTCCATCTGTCTGTCCTCTGTGTGTGTGTTTTTAAATACCTCCCGAGGGGTTTATTGACTAAACGACCAAGTTTGGTTTCAACCCCACACATACACACCCCCTCCGTCAGACAACACTCCTCAACGTCAGCTGAACACAGCACAGGCAGTTCCTGTTGTTGAGAAAAGCTCCCCTCCGATTGCGTCTGGCTACTGTCTGTCTGTCGTGTTTCGCAGCAGGTCGCTGTGTTTGCCACCACTGCACGTCACTTTGACCTTTTACATTGATTTGACGCGTAACAACGCTCCCCATTTCCCACACGACATCCGTGGCACGCTGGAACAACTCTGCGTCCGCTCAGCGCCGGCCTGGAGGAAGGGAGGGAGCGATAGAGGAGGAAAAGGTCATGTACCTCAGAGAGAGAGAGAGAGAGAGAGAGAGAGAGAGAGAGAGAGAGAGACAGAGAGAGACAGAGAGAGACAGAGACAGAGAGAGAGAGAGAGAGAGAGAGAGACAGAGACAGAGACAGAGAGAGAGGTGCTGTGATTAGGTCAGGACTCCCCTCTGTTCTACGGCTATTGTTTCAGTCTAAAGGGAGGTTATGAGCATTTGTCGTCCCCGATGAATAATTGCGTGACCCTATTTCAGAGAACGTGACTGACATTTCATACACGTGGATACCCAGGCAGCGTAGAGTGAGGGAGGCTTGCTTGGTTTTGAAATGTTACGGCGTCGGTTCGACAGCGTCAGATTCCTAACGCAGTCCTTGATCTGCTCTGTCGTTCTCGGAAGTGATACTGCGACATTTCGAGATTCACGTTGTTTTTCGACATACCCAGAGTCAGATGGAACTCAGGGGATACCGTGGTTGTCTCTGCGTCCGGGTTTGGAGATAATTGAAGGTAGCATGTCTTTAGCTTAGTGCAATGGCTGGAAGTCTCCGGATACAGTGTCCAATTCCTCTCAAATGCAGGTTAATGGACATTCTCACTACTCCACAGCTAGGTGGTTACCACGTTGTACTCTGTACCGTTTACAAGTGTATATGAAACTATATTTTGATTGTAGTTTTTTTTTTTTTTTAAGTAATGTTTTAATAATTTCTCTGAAGTACATGTTTCATTCATCTGCAATAGGCTGTGGGCAGCCTCTCATTCAAGTCATCACACCTGGCCAGCTGTGACAATGGTACGCTGTGACAATGGTACATGACAATGGTACATGACAATGGTACGGCTCTTCCGTTTTGAGGGATGAGGAAGTTGAAAATGAGGACGTTGACAGAATCTCGTTTCTTATGATTATCAGTCAAATGAACAAATGTAATAAAATAGACCCGGACTGTACCAAACATTAAGGACACCTTCCTAATATTGAGTTGCACCCTCCCCTTTTGCCTTCAGAACAGCCTCAATTCATCGGGGCATGGACTCTACCAGGTGTCGAAAGCATTCCCAGGGATGCTGGCCCATGTTGACTCCAATGCTTCCCACAGTTGTCAAGTTGGCTGGATGTCCTTTGGGTGATGGACCGTTCTTGATACACACGGGAAACTGTTGAGCGTGAAAAACCCAGACGTCTTGTAGTTCTTGACACAAACCTGTGTGCTTGGCACCTACTACCATATCCTGTTCAAAGGCACTTAAATATTTTGTCCTGCCCATTCACCCTTTGAATGCCTCACATACACAATCTGTGTCTCAAGGCTTAAAAATACTGTAGCTTTCACCTGGACTCTCTTGCTCAGTCTGTCATGGAATGAGTCAGGTATCCTTAATGTTTTGTACTCTGTGTACATATTTTACATTTGTGAGGCTAAATGACCAACCACCCAGATTTGGAGTATCTAGATCAGTGGTGTGTTTTCATGGCTTCCAAGGGAAGCCAGGCTTTCCCCCCAAAAAAATTGACCAAGATTTTTTTTTATATATATATATTTTGTCTATCTGTGTTTTCATAATTTATCTTAAATTTGCAAGAGGCTGAATGTACTGTATCTGACAGGAGAAAGCATCCAAGTGAGCGAAACAGCACCCCTCTGTCTCTGTATGTGTTGGCCATCTATTTGATGCCAGTGAGCATTTGGTGTCCTTTGATAAAAAATATAAAAAATTAAGTGTAAAATAATAGCCAATCAGCGTTGAGCAAAACTGAGTAAGCTCGACTGTGAATGGTCCTGGCACACCAAAAAAAAAGTTTAAGGAAAGCGAGTTTGGATTTAGCGTCACTCCTATCAAATCACATCGAGAACTCCAGTGGCTAGTTAGCTAGCTAAAGTTGTCCCTTTCCTAAATTAGCCATGGATGGAAATAGGGATTTGGACATATTGTTTTACTTAATTCTCCGTACTGGCCAATGACTATAAAAGTGATTCTGATCCAACCATTAATTCATACATTGTTGTGCCCCTGGCCTAAGAGGATGGAAGTTCAATATGTAGCTAGATGTAGTAGGCTAATGTTAACTAGCTAATGTTTCCCAAGAAAGGAAGTTAAGCTAGGGAGCAAGCATTTTAGCCAGTTTAGCCTAGCACAACAACAACAACAGACTAAACACGTGTACTATATGACAGAGTCATAGAGGAGGATGGCATTGGCGTTTCTCTAGAAGTAGGGTGAGTCAACATGTTTTTTCTAATTGCACGAATGACACACACACACACACACACACACACACACACACACACACACACACACACACACACACACACACACACACACACACACAGAGACAGAAATCAGCCATGGGCATCCACATCATATTTACCTTATGTTGATTGGACTAAATAGTTTTTGATATCTTTTAGTTGTCACTGTATTAGACTAAGCATAGGTGATTTGATGTTGAAATGGTGGTGGAATAGTGGCGGAAGCTCCGGTTTTCTTTGTGACTTGCAAAGTGGTTCTAAATCCAATAGGCGTTTAGTGGTCCGAAAATGTCTGAAACATTGAACTTCCTTGACCGTGCTGTAAGTCGTGACTGTTTGTTACGTGCACTGGACAGAGGTTGCTCTCATTTTGTGATGAAACAACGGTGTGGTTGAATTTATTCTGCCGCTTTGCCTTCTTATTGTCTCGGCGTTTATGCCTATATATCACAGTCGCAAGGCATATGAACTAACAGGTTTCAGAGACAACAACGCAATTATCAATATGGCTTTTTGGGGGGGATTCCCCAGTGATTTTACTGTGGCTTCCCTACTGGTTAGAAGGTATATTTCAGTATCTATATCTATAGCAGTATCTATATCCACAGTAAAACTAGTCCTATATCGACATAACCTGAAAGGCCGCAAAGCAAGGAAGAAGCCACTGCTCCAAAACCGCCATTAAAAAAAGCCAGACTACGGTTTGCAACTGCACATGGGGACAAAGATCGTACTTCTTGGATAAATGTCCTCTGGTCTGATGAAACAGAAGTAGAACTGTTTGGCCATAATGACCATCATTATGTTTGGAGGAAAAAGGGGGAGAGTTGCAAGCCCAACCGTGAAGCACGGGGGGGGCAGCATCATGTTGTGGGGGAGTCTTGCTACAGGAGGGACTGGTGCTCTTCACAAAATAGATGGCATCATGAGGTAGGAAAATTATGTGGATATATTGAAGCAACATCTCAAGGCATTAAGTTATAGCTTGGTCACAAATGTGTCTTCCAAATGGGCAATGACCACAAGCATACTTCCAAAGTGGCAAAATGGCTTAAGGACAACAAAGTCAAGGTATTGGAGTGGCCATCACAAAGCCCTGACCTCAATCCCATAAAACATTTGTGGGCAGAACTGAAAAAGTGTGTGCCAGCAAGGAGGCCTACAAACCTGACTCAGTTACACCAGCTCTGTCAGGAGGAATGGGCTAAAATTCACCCAACTTATTGTGGGAAGCTTGTGGAAGGCTACCTGAAACATTTGACCCAAGTTAAACAATTTAAAGGCAATGCTACCAAATACTAATTGAGTGTTTGTAACTTCTGACCCACTGGGAATGTGATGAAAGAAATCAAATCTGAAATAAATAATTCTCTCTACTATTATTCTGACATTTCACATTCTTAAAATAAAGTGGTGATCCTAACTGACCTAAGACAGGGAATATTTACTAGGACTAAATGTCAGGAATTGTGAAAAACTGATTTTAAATGTATTTGGCTCAGGTGTATGTAAACTTCCGACTTCAACTGTACCTGCACTATAGCACTTTAGTTTGTGTAGAACCACCTCATTTGCTTGACATATAAATCTATATAGATGTCCTCATGAATATTTATTGGTAGAGAGTTTCTAGCACTCTGCTTCCCTTAATACACCACTTTGGTCTTGTTTGGTCCTCTTAGGTAGGTTGGTTGGTTGGTATGTAAGTTGATGGGTAGGTAGGTAGTTTGTATTCAGACCCATTACTCAGTAGTATGTTGAAGCACCTTTGGCAGCGATTACAAGCCTTGAGTCTTCTTGGGTATGATGCTACAAGTTTGGCACACCTGTATTTGGGTAGTTTCTCCCATTCTTCTCTGCAGATCCTCTCAAGCTCTGTCAGGTTGGATGGGGAGCATTGCTGCACAGCTATTTTCAAGTATCTCCAGAGATGTTCGATCAGGTTCAAGTCCGGGCCACTCAAGAACATTCAGAGACTTGTCCTGAAGCCACTCCTGGGTTGTCTTGGCTGTGTGCTTAGGGTCGTTGTCCTGTTGGAAGGTGAACCTTCGGCAACAGTCTGAGGTCCTGAGGTTTTTATCAAGGATCTCTCTGTTCTTTGCTCCGTTCATCTTTGTCTGACTAGTCTCCCACTCCCTGCCGCTGAAAAACATCTCCACAGCATGATGCTGCCACCACCATGCTTCACCATAGGGATGGTGCCAGGTTTCCTCCAGACGTGACGCTTGGCATTCAGGCTAAAGAGTTCAATCTTGGTTTCATCAGACCAGAAAATCTTGTTTCTCATGGAGAGGTTTTTGGCAAACTCCAAGCGGGGCTATCAAGTGCCTTTTTACTGAGGTGTGGCTTCCATCTGGCCTGATTTGGTGGAGTGCTGCGAAGATGGTTTTCCTTCTGGAAGGTTTTCCCATCTCCACAGAGGAACTCTGGAGCTCTGTCAGAGTGACCATCAGGTTCTTGGTCACCTCCCTGACCAAGGCCCTTCTCCCTCGATTGCTCAGTTTGGCCATGCGGCCAGCTCTAGGAAGAGTCTTGGTGGTTCCAAACTTCTTCCATTTAAGAATGATAGAGGCCACTGTGTTCTTGGGGACCTTAAATGCTGCAGAAATGTTTTGGTACCCTTCCCCAGATCTGTGCCTTGACACAATCCTGTCTCCAACCTCTACGGACAATTCCTTCAACCTCAAGGCTTGGTTTTTGCTCTGATATGCACTGTCAACTGTAGGACCTTATATAGACAGGTGTGTGCCTTTCCAAACATTGTCCAATCAATTGAATTTACCACAGATGGACTCCAATCAAGTTGTTGAAACATCTCAAGGATGATTAATGGAAACAGGATGTACCTGAGCTCAATTTTTTGTCTCAAAGCAAAGGGTCTGAATACTTATGTAAATGTGGTATTTCTTTTTTTTATCTGTAATTAATGTGCTAAAATTTCAAAAATCTGTTTTCACTTTGTCATTATAGGGTATTGTGTTTAGATTGCTAAATGTTTAATTTTATTTAATCCTTTTTAGGGTAAGGCTAACATAACAAAATATGGAGAAGTCAAGGGGTCTTTCCGGTGGCACTGTAAGTAGATTGATAGGTTGATTGATTGATAGGTTGATTGATTGATTGATAGATAGGCACAGAGAAATCCAGTGGACATAATCACTTTCTCCACACTTACTGGATAAAAAAGAACACATTTGAATTGAAGCAAATTCCTCTCAACCCTCTGAATGTACTGTAGCCTTCTCTCCCGTACGCCTCGGGTCCATCTAATTCATTACCTGCTCTCCGCTCCCTCTCTGTTCTCTGTGATTAGGTGTGATTGTCTGTATTTATCAGTCGGCTGTGTCAAACATTAACGTTGGCGGCGTGGAGAGCTAGCACTTTGACTAATAAGTTACACCTGCCCTTCACTCGCCCACCACCCCCTCTGTTTCTCTGACGGAAAACCCACGAGGCAGAGAGACAGCGAAGACCACCATCTCTTCCCCACCCACCTGTACCTCAATGTTAATGTGGAGAGGGAGCGAGGGAGAGATTGAATAGAATTGAGGGGGGGGGGGGCTATGGCCTGCTCCTAACCACCCACCCACACATCACCGACTCTGTGTGGCTATATAGAAAGGAAGAGAGATGTGGAAGGAGAGGAGAGAATCCTCTATTTAAACTCTGAAGTGCATTTAAAATGGCAACACACTTAACAGTAAAACAATCAAATCAGAGAAGTGAAATAGCAGAGAGGAGGAGAGAGAGATCTCTGCTGTCCTGTGTGTGTGTGTGTGTGTGTGTGTGTGTGTGTGTGTGTGTGTGTGTGTGTGTGTGTGTGTGTGTGTGTGTGTGTGTGTGTGTGTGTGTGTGTGTGTGTGTGTGTGTGTGTGTTTGCGTGCGGCGCGGTGTGAGAAGTGGAATGTGCAGCTAGTTATTTGTATTCATGTATTCATGCCATTTGGCCCGGTGTGAAATAATAGGTCATTCCAGCACAAAAAGCAGCACAGGAGCTGAATTTATAATGACTGTGATTTCCCTCTTCCCCTCTCTCTTTCTTCTCCACGTGTCTGAATCTACTGAAGAGGGAGGGAGGGAGGTGTCTGAGGTTGCTTATATCACCTGTTTCTCACCTAAAGAGAGGTGTCACCAGAATGAATGCCATTCAGCTGAATAGTGGAACGGTGTCTGCCTGGGTACTCGTGACCACATGGGCACACGTATGCGCGCGGAAGTATGTACTTGTGGGCGAGCGTGCATCACAGACCTACTCGTACTAGGTAGAGTATGAGTAGACAGCCATGTATTTGTGGTTACCTAGCAGCATCCAGTACATTCCGCGCTGTAAAGTCCAGTCAGACCATCTGTTTTGTAGAGAATCTGGACCTAGCTGATGTTGCTTGGCCTGAAAGTCCCTAGTCTTGAAAGTTATAGCCCTGAGCTATAACAGAGTCACATTTCACATGGATGATTTTAAAAACGCTTGGCTTTGAGGGAGGGGTTGGAACACAGACCAGAAAACGTGATTTATACTGTAGGGATCAAGTAAAACGCATGTAAAATACATTCACGTTAGTAGCGGACACACACAGGGCCGATGTAAAATGCTTATCAAAGCCTTTGCAATAGTAGTAGTAAACTGCCTTGAAAGGAGAGTTTGACATTGTGTTTTTAGTACCATGTGAGATACAGCCTAGCCACTAGAGCTCTGTTCTTCTGTCCTATACTTTCTTCACCTGTTGGCAATGGATACCTATAGTTTGTAATGACACACATATATATATACACACACACACACACGCGCACATGTCACTTCTGATAAAAGGCTTTGCTCTTATATAATATCCATAATGTTGCGTTATTCCAAGTTGTTTGGAGACATTTAGTATTGGCTCAGGTCTGTCTATGCTTCTCTCTCAGCCTCCTCTCTTCGTTGACCGTACATCACTGTCTAGCTGGACTGGGCTGCTCTAAACCTGCCAGGGGTTCTGGAGGGTTGGTGTTTTATGGCTATTACTTTGTTCCTTTTATCGCCACCTTACTTTATTCTCTGACATCACAGGCCTCAATGCCCTCCACTGATATCACACTCAGAGTGTGTGTGCGTGTGTGCGTGTCTGTGTGTTAGTTATAGGGTTTCAAATGGTCATTGTGACTGACATCTAACATTAGGATCCCTGTGGTGACACAGCATGGAAGCACTAGTCGGCCCCGACACTCAGGAGGTCATTGTGGGTGGGTGGGTGGGTGGGTGGGTGGGTGGGTGCGTGCAGCCTTTCGATAAAGTTGTGTCTGGTCCAATCTGGACACTAAGAAAAACCAGGATATGTCTCAAACGCATGCAATCAACAGAACAAGTCTGGTGTATCAGGTCCACATTAAGGTGTTTTCTTATCAGGATTATTGTCTGGTATGGCTGTTACTCTGTTGTACTCCGCAGCACCATCACCACATCAGACATTACAACATTGTGTACATTGGTTATTCAGGCCGTTGACAGACCGTCGGTATGAAGCCTTATTGCTTTTTCAGATTTTCTCTTGTTCAATATACAAAGTCTTAATAGAGGGTTGATGTAGATTTGCGTAACCATACTGTGCAGGGGAAACAGTGTGTTGTGTGGATGAAGAGTCTTACAGGCTATTTGTTTTCTGGTCTTTAGTAAATAAATGTCTGTTGCACTCTACAGGGAGCTGCTTTGCTTTTGAACGTTGTGTGTGTGTGTGCGGGTGTGGGTGTGTGTGTGCGGGTGTGGGTGTGCGTGTGTGGGTGTGCGGGTGTGCGTGTGTGAGCAGAAGCAAACAGAAAGAGAGTTGAGCACTAAAACACAGCAGGCCAACCACAGCACTCCTTCCTTGATCTCATCCACCCTCTACCCCCCCCTCTCTCTCTCTCTCTCCTTCTCTCTCTCCTTCTCTCTCTCTGTCCTCGCTACATCTTTCTTCTCTCTCTCACCCCCTCTCTCTCTCACCCCCTCTCTCTCTCACCCCTCTCTCTCTCACCCCCTCTCTCTCCTTCTCTCTCTCCTTCTCTCTCTTTCCTTGCTATGTCTTCTCTCTCCTTCTCTCTCTCCTTCTCTCTCTTTCCTTGCTATGTCTTCTCTCTCTCCTTCTCTCTCTCCTTCTCTCTCTTTCCTTGCTATGTCTTCTCTCTCTTTCCTTGCTATGTCTTCTCTCTCTCCTTCTCTCTCTCTTCTCTCTCTTTCCTTGCTATGTCTTTCTCTCTTTCCTTGCTATGTGTCTTCTCTCTCTCCTTCTCTCTCTCCTTCTCTCTCTTTCCTTGCTATGTCTTCTCTCTCTCTTCTCTCTCTCTCTCTCTTTCCTTGCTATGTCTTCTCTCTCTCCTTCTCTCTCTCCTTCTCTCTCTTTCCTTGCTATGTCTCTCTCTTCCTTCTGTCTCTCTCTCTTTCCTTCTATGTCTTCTCTCTCTTTCCTTTCTCTCTCTCTCCTCTCTCTCCTTCTCTCTCTTTCCTTGCTATGTCTTCTCTCTCTCTCCTTCTCTCTCTCCTTCTCTCTCTTTCCTTGCTATGTCTTCTCTCTCTCTCCTTCTCTCTCTTCTCTCTCTTTCCTTGCTATGTCTTCTCTCTCTCCTTCTCTCTCTCCTCCTCTCTCTTTCCTTGCTGTCTTCTCTCTCTTTCCTTGCTGTCTTCTCTCTCTCCTCCTTCTCTCTCCTCTTCTCTCTCTTTCCTTGCTATGTCTTCTCTCTCTTTCCTTGCTATGTCTTCTCTCTCTCTCCTTCTCTCTCTCCTTCTCTCTCTTTCCTTGCTATGTCTTCTCTCTCTCTCCTTCTCTCTCTCCTCTCTCTCTTTCCTTGCTATGTCTTCTCTCTCTCCTTCTCTCTCTCCTTCTCTCTCTTTCCTTGCTATGTCTTCTCTCTCTTTCCTTGCTATGTCTTCTCTCTCTCTCCTCTCTCTCTCTCCTTCTCTCTCTTTCCTTGCTATGTCTTCTCTCTCTCCTTCTCTCTCCCTCCTCTCTCTTTCCTTGCTATGTCTTCTCTCTCTTTCCTTGCTATGTCTTCTCTCTCTCCTTCTCTCTCTCCTCTCTCTCTTTCCTTGCTATGTCTTCTCTCTCTCCTTCTCTCTCTCCTCCTCTCTCTTTCCTTGCTGTCTTCTCTCTCTTTCCTTGCTATGTCTTCTCTCTCTCTCTCTCTCCTCCTCTCTCTTTCCTTGCTATGTCTTCTCTCTCTTTCCTTGCTATGTCTTCTCTCTCTCTCTCCTCTCTCTCTCCTCTCTCTCTCTTCTCTCTCTTTCCTTGCTATGTCTTCTCTCTCTCTTCTCTCTCTCCTTCTCTCTTCCTCTCTCTCTTTCCTTCTATGTCTTCTCTCTCTCTCCTTCTCTCTCTCCTCCTCTCTCTTTCCTTGCTATGTCTTCTCTCTCTCTCTCCTCTCTCTCTCCTTCTCTCTCTCCTTCTCTCTCTTTCCTTGCTATGTCTTCTCTCTCTCTCTCCTCTCTCTCTCTCCTTCTCTCTCTTTCCTTGCTATGTCTCTCTCTCTCTCTCTCCTTCTCTCTCTCCTTCTCTCTCTTTCCTTGCTATGTCTTCTCTCTCTCTCTCTCTCCTTCTCTCTCTCCTTCTCTCTCTTTCCTTGCTATGTCTTCTCTCTCTCTCTCCTTCTCTCTCTCCTTTCTCTCTCCTTCTCTCTCTTTCCTTGCTATGTCTTCTCTCTCTCTCCTTCTCTCTCTCCTTCTCTCTCTTTCCTTGCTATGTCTTCTCTCTCTCTCTCTCTCTCTCCTTCTCTCTCTTTCCTTGCTATGTCTTCTCTCTCTCTCTCCTTCTCTCTCTCCTTCTCTCTCTTTCCTTGCTATGTCTCTCTCTCTCTCTCTCCTTCTCTCTCTTTCCTTGCTATGTCTTCTCTCTCTCTCCTTCTCTCTCTCCTTCTCTCTCTTTCCTTGCTATGTCTTCTCTCTCTCTCTCCTTCTCTCTCTCCTTCTCTCTCTTTCCTTGCTATGTCTTCTCTCTCTCTCTCCTTCTCTCTCTCCTTCTCTCTCTCCTTCTCTCTCTCCTTCTCTCTCTTTCCTTGCTATGTCTTCTCTCTCTCTCCTTCTCTCTCTCCTACTCTCTCTTTCCTTGCTATGTCTTCTCTCTCTCTCTCTCCTTCTCTCTCTCCTTCTCTCTCTTTCCTTGCTATGTCTTCTCTCTCTCTCTCCTCTCTCTCTTTCTTCTATGTCTCTCTCTCTCTCCTTCTCTCTCTCCTCTCTCTCTTTCCTTGCTATGTCTTTCCTCTCTCTTTCTCTCTCTCTCTCCTTCTCTCTCTTTCCTTGCTATGTCTTCTCTCTCTCCTTCTCTCTCTCCTCCTCTCTCTTTCCTTGCTGTCTTCTCTCTCTTTCCTTGCTGTCTTCTCTCTCTCCTTCTCTCTCCTCCTCTCTCTTTCCTTGCTATGTCTTCTCTCTCTTTCCTTGCTATGTCTTCTCTCTCTCCTTCTCTCTCTCCTTCTCTCTCTTTCCTTGCTATGTCTTCTCTCTCTCTCCTTCTCTCTCTCCTTCTCTCTCTTTCCTTGCTATGTCTTCTCTCTCTCTCCTTCTCTCTCTCCTTCTCTCTCTCTTTCCTTCTCTATGTCTTCTCTCTCTTTCCTTGCTATGTCTTCTTCTCTCTCTCTCCTTCTCTCTCTCCTTCTCTCTCTTTCCTTGCTATGTCTTCTCTCTCTCTTCTCTCTCCCCTCCTCTCTCTTTCCTTGCTATGTCTTCTCTCTCTTTCCTTGCTATGTCTTTCTCTCTCCTTCTCTCTCTCCTCCTCTCTCTTTCCTTGCTATGTCTTCTCTCTCTCCTTCTCTCTCTCCTCCTCTCTCTTTCCTTGCTGTCTTCTCTCTCTTTCCTTGCTATGTCTTCTCTCTCTCTCTCTCTCCTCCTCTCTCTTTCCTTGCTATGTCTTCTCTCTCTTTCCTTGCTATGTCTTCTCTCTCTCTCTCCTTCTCTCTCTCCTTCTCTCTCTTTCCTTGCTATGTCTTCCTCTCTCTCTCTTCTCTCTCTCTCCTTCTCTCTCTCCTTCTCTCTCTTTCCTTGCTATGTCTTCTCTCTCTCTCTCCTTCTCTCTCTCCTCCTCTCTCTTTCCTTGCTGTCTTCTCTCTCTTTCCTTGCTATGTCTCTCTCTCTTCTCTCTCCTCCTCTCTCTTTCCTTCTATGTCTTCTCTCTCTTTCCTTGCTATGTCTTCTCTCTCTCTCCTTCTCTCTCTCCTTCTCTCTCTTTCCTTGCTATGTCTTCTCTCTCTCTCTCCTTCTCTCTCTCCTTCTCTCTCTCCTTCTCTCTCTTTCCTTGCTATGTCTTCTCTCTCTCTCCTTCTCTCTCTCCTCTCTCTCTCTTTCCTTGCTATGTCTTCTCTCTCTCTCTCCTCTCTCTCTCCTTCTCTCTCTCCTTCTCTCTCTTTCCTTGCTATGTCTTCTCTCTCTCTCTCCTTCTCTCTCTCCTTCTCTCTCTTTCCTTCTATGTCTTTCTCTCTCTCTCTCTCCTTCTCTCTCTCCTTCTCTCTCTTTCCTTGCTATGTCTTCTCTCTCTCCTTCTCTCTCTCCTTCTCTCTCTCCTTCTCTCTCTTTCCTTGCTATGTCTTCTCTCTCTCTCTCCTTCTCTCTCTCCTTCTCTCTCTCCTTCTCTCTCTTTCCTTGCTATGTCTTCTCTCTCTCTCCTTCTCTCTCTCCTTCTCTCTCTTTCCTTGCTATGTCTTCTCTCTCTCTCCTTCTCTCTCTCCTTCTCTCTCTTTCCTTGCTATGTCTTCTCTCTGTCTCTCCTTCTCTCTCTCCTTCTCTCTCTTTCTTTGCTATGTCTTCTCTCTCTCTCTCCTTCTCTCTCTTTCCTTGCTATGTCTTCTCTCTCTCTCCTTCTCTCTCTCCTTCTCTCTCTTTCCTTGCTATGTCTTCTCTCTCTCTCTCCTTCTCTCTCTCCTTCTCTCTCTTTCCTTGCTATGTCTTCTCTCTCTCTCCTCTCCTTCTCTCTCTCCTTCTCTCTCTCCTTCTCTCTCTCCTTCTCTCTCTTTCCTTGCTATGTCTTCTCTCTCTCTCCTTCTCTCTCTCCTACTCTCTCTTTCCTTGCTATGTCTTCTCTCTCTCTCTCTCCTTCTCTCTCTCCTTCTCTCTCTTTCCTTGCTATGTCTTCTCTCTCTCTCTCCTTCTCTCTCTCCTTCTCTCTCTCCTTCTCTCTCTCCTCTCTCTCTTTCCTTGCTATGTTTTCTCTCTCTTTCCTTCTCTCTCTCCTTCTCTCTCTTTCCTTGCTATGTCTTCTCTCTGTCTCTCTTCTTCTCTCCTCCTCTCTCTCTTTCCTTGCTGTCTTCTCTCTCTTTCCTTGCTGTCTCTCTCTCTCCTTCTCTCTCCTCCTCTCTCTTTCCTTGCTATGTCTTCTCTCTCTTTCCTTGCTATGTCTTCTCTCTCTCTCCTTCTCTCTCTCCTTCTCTCTCTTTCCTTGCTATGTCTTCTCTCTCTCTCCTTCTCTCTCTCCTTCTCTCTCTTTCCTTGCTATGTCTTCTCTCTCTCTCCTTCTCTCTCTCTTCTCTCTCTTTCCTTGCTATGTCTTCTCTCTCTTTCCTTGCTATGTCTTCTCTCTCTCTCCTTCTCTCTCTCCTTCTCTCTCTTTCCTTGCTATGTCTTCTCTCTCTCCTTCTCTCTCCCCTCCTCTCTCTTTCCTTGCTATGTCTTCTCTCTCTTTCCTTGCTATGTCTTCTCTCTCTCTCTCCTTCTCTCTCTCCTCCTCTCTCTTTCCTTGCTATGTCTTCTCTCTTCTCTCTCTCCTTCTCTCTCTCCTCCTCTCTCTTTCCTTGCTGTCTTCTCTCTCTTTCCTTGCTATGTCTTCTCTCTCTCCGTCTCTCTCCTCTCTCTCTTTCCTTGCTATGTCTTCTCTCTCTTTCCTTGCTATGTCTTTCTCTCTCTCTCCTTCTCTCTCTCCTTCTCTCTCTTTCCTTGCTATGTCTCTCTCTCTCTCTCCTTCTCTCTCTCCTTCTCTCTCTCCTTCTCTCTCTTTCCTTGCTATGTCTTCTCTCTCTCTCCTTCTCTCTCTCTCCTCTCTCTTTCCTTGCTATGTCTTCTCTCTCTTTCTCTCCTTCTCTCTCTCTCTCCTTCTCTCTCTCCTTCTCTCTCTTTCCTTGCTATGTCTTCTCTCTCTCTCTCCTTCTCTCTCTCCTTCTCTCTCTTTCCTTGCTATGTCTTCTCTTCTCTCTCTCTCTCTCTCCTTCTCTCTCTCCTTCTCTCTCTTTCCTTCTATCTCTTTCCTTCTCTCTCTCTCTCTCTCTCCTTCTCTCTCTCCTTCTCTCTCTTTCCTTGCTATGTCTTCTCTCTCTCTCTCCTTCTCTCTCTCCTTCTCTCTCTCCTTCTCTCTCTTTCCTTGCTATGTCTTCTCTCTCTCCTCTCTCTCTCTCCTTCTCTCTCTTTCCTTGCTATGTCTTCTCTCTCTCTCCTTCTCTCTCTCCTTCTATCTCTTTCTCTTCCTTGTCTCTCTCTCTCTCTCTCTCCTTCTCTCTCTCCTTCTCTCTCTTTCCTTGCTATGTCTTCTCTCTCTCTCTCCTTCTCTCTCTTTCCTTGCTATGTCTTCTCTCTCTCTCCTTCTCTCTCTCCTTCTCTCTCTTTCCTTGCTATGTCTTCTCTCTCTCTCTCCTTCTCTCTCTCCTTCTCTCTCTTTCCTTGCTATGTCTTCTCTCTCTCTCTCCTTCTCTCTCTCCTTCTCTCTCTCCTTCTCTCTCTCCTTCTCTCTCTTTCCTTGCTATGTCTTCTCTCTCTCTCTCCTTCTCTCTCTCCTTCTCTCTCTTTCTCTCTCTCCTTCTCTCTCTCTCTCTCTCTTCTTCTCTCTCTCCTTCTCTCTCTTTCCTTGCTATGTCTTCTCTCTCTCTCTCCTTCTCTCTCTCCTTCTCTCTCTCCTTCTCTCTCTCCTTCTCTCTCTTTCCTTGCTATGTCTTTCCTCTCTCTTTCCTTGCCGCAGTCATAATGTAAAACAAATTTGAACAAAGCCTGGTGAAATTGAAAAAGCCTCTATGCTGCACCACTCTGGAATTAGTTTATTAGCATTTTAAAGGTGGCACAAAATAGACTTAAAAACCCATTTTCAGAGGGAAATGACTTTTTTTAGGAAAATATACATTCAGTGTTTCCCCAAGGACCTGCTAGCTGTTCCCATAGACTTCCATTTAAAAGCGCCTCTCGGCAGAAATGTATATAAATAAATGACATTCTATTTGTATTTATGTTTTTGCAGCGTTGGCAGCCATGTACATTTAGGAACACTGATTGTACACATTTGGGGCTGATAAGTTGGATGGCACAAAGGGCATCCTTTAGGTTGGAAACTGAGTTCGATCAGAGGGAATTGAGGTGTAGTAGGGTGTTTGTTGCCCTTGCACACACTTGTCTCCCTACGGAAACCGATGCAACTGAGAAGATAACATGTTTATCGTCTGTGGGTGAGAACGAGAGAGAGTGGATGTGCACCCGAAATCATTGCTCTTTTACTGGGGGAAATGAACATTTCCTATTAAATACGTGTGATGCTGGTGTTTTCTGAAAGCAATGTGAAGGTAAGCAAACATCTTTGTGTTGAAACAGTTGACCAAGAAATGATTCTGCTCAATGCAAAGTCAAGTCTGTAAGCGTACGGTGTATCCAATTTAAAAGGGAAAAGAGGTGTGTGTGTGGCAGGTATACAGAGGGCTGTATCTGACAATAATGGGTTTCCCCTCCCAGTTGATGTTTTATAACAGCATGTACTCATTACAACCAACACCTGCTTCTGCTATTTAGTGTGTGTGTGTGTGTGTGTGTGTGTGTGTGTGTGTGTGTGTGTGTGTGTGTGTGTGTGTGTGTAATGTCTGTGTGACTATGTATTGTAATGTGTCTTATAAATTATCCCCAGCACATTCATCTGTATGCCAGTGCAGTAATGAGGTGAGAGACCATTTTTATGTGTGTCTGTTTTGAGAGGGAGAGAGAGGGAGGGAGAGGTCTCTCGTATAGAGGTGACAGGTCATGCATACAGAGACATAGTCTTGTGTTTACTCCCATGGCTCCCAATCGAACACTCCGAGCCACTGAGAGTTTTTTTCCCAGCTTTATTTTACCAGGTAGGGTAGTTGAGAACAAGTTCTCATTTACAATTTTGACCTGGCCAAGATAAAGCAAAGCAGTGTGACACATACAACGACACAGAGTTACACATGGAGTAAAACAAACATACAGTCAATAATACAGTAGAAACAAGTCTATATACGATGAGGTGAGATAAGGGAGGTAAAGGCAAAAGTTTCATGTCCCATGGGGGAAACACCCACTGACATAATGTGGATAATGTCACAATTCAAGAGAATCATGAATATATACAGTACCAGTCAAAAGTTTGGACACCTACTTATTCCAGTTTTTTTCTTTATTCTTGACTGTTTTCTACATGGTAGAGTAATAGTGAAGACATCTATTGAATAACACCTATGGAATCATGTAGCAACCAAAAAAAGGGTTCAACACTGTATATTGTAAAAATTCTTCAAAAAAAAATGTGCTGTTAATTTAAGGTTAACGTTAGGAGTGTGGTTAGGGTTAGGTTTTGAATCATATTTTAGTGGCCAGCTTAGTGGCCACTCTGCAGAGCTTCCTCCAGTACGTAGTCATCCCAATTAATGCCAATTTGCGAGACATCGTGCAGGGAATGTCTCTTATAACGAGAGAGATGGACGGATGGACAGGCCGACACAGACGTGTGTGTGTGTGTGTGTGCTTCTGCCACGTGCACTAGCTCCACATCTCTGTCTCCATTGCCAGCTTTCAGCCTGACCTTTTAGCCAGGGCCATTGTATTAGAGTGAATGAAACAGCAGTATGTCCATATTACAAAATAATCCCATGTCTTTCACACTGCAGGATGACTTAATAAAGACGCCCTTTAAAGATGTCCTCATGTCTAACCGCCATGTATTCATATTCCTTTTTAAAAAACACCAAAGTGCCTGACTTTATTCACCATTATACCGTCCATTCTCATAGATCACTGTGAGAGGGTGCATGAGAGGGTGCATGAGAGGGTGCATGAGAGGGTGCATGAGAGGGTGCATGAGAGGGTGCATGAGAGGTGCAGAGAGAGAGAGAGAGAGAGAGAGAGAGAGAGAGAGAGAGAGAGAGAGAGAGAAGAGAGAGAGAAGAGAGAAAATATATGGAAGGGGTGTTACTGTACAGAGAGAGTGGGAGAGAGAGAAACAGAGAAGAAGATAGGGAGGGGGGTGTTACTGAGCCTCTATAATGGGATGGGGGCGAGATTAGACGGCTAATCCTGTAAATCCTTTATTCTCCTTTAAGTCTTTTCTTCTCCTCCACTCCGATCCCTCCGTTCCAACGCTCCGCCAGACAAGCCTCGCTAAAGGGAGAGCCGGAGAACAATTAGCCCCACTCTCAATGCTGCGGGAGACATCCTCTGGCAATGAACGGTGTGTGTCTGTGTGTTTGTTCAATTCGTATAGATGTGCATAACCCTCCTCACGATTAGCAAGCGTGGGACTTTGATTCCCTAACCACTGAAAGCCCTTTTCTAGACTCCAGCTGAGAGCCGACGGAGACAGCGGAGGATTCAAACACGATACAATACAAGCCCTACTTATTACTTATACCCTCGCCCCCCCTTCACCTTCATTTAGTTGTCTGGCTCGTTGTTTGTTTAGCGTTATCAGATGGAGTGTGATGTGCCGATGAGAGATCCACTTTTCCTGGCCCTGAGAAAGGCTACATTACTAGTTGATTCACCATGTACCTTCATCTTTGTCTGTGTCTCTCTGTTTGTGTGTGTATGACAGAGCTGGGACGATAAACTGCAAATTACCGACATTGCCTTTCTCTTACGGAAGTATTTTGCCTAGGCCTATGTCGGTAATTGTCAGCATTTTTGCAAAGCATTGTTCCTGTAGATTGTTCTACAGCCATTTTTTGGGGTCGACAGTAATAGCCGATGTATTATGTTGATTCAGGCTATGAAAGTACCTGCCTATCCCCGTTTCGCTGTCGGCTGGTGTGTTAGTGAGCCACTCTCGCTCCCTCTCCCCACTGTGCGCACAGAGGAGGGAGAGATGCATTCTGAGAAGCACAAGCATATGACCTTTGCTCAAAAAGCAATTGCAGGAAGAATACGGTTTTCAAAGCAACTACTGTTCTTTTCAGAGAGGAGAGTCACAGCTTTCTGTGAGTATATAATTTATTATTTACACCTCGATATTGACTTCATGGCACCCACATGAAAGAATACTACAGTTTTTACGATAGAATAGTACATTACTTACTATGTAGTTCTGTAGTATAATGAAAGAATACTACAGTTGAAGTCGGAGGTTTACATACACCTTAGCCAAATACATATAAACTCGGTTTTTCACAATTCCTGACATTTAATCCTAGTAAAAATTCCCTGTATTTGGTCAGTTAGGATCACCACTTCATTTTAAGAATGTGAAATGTCAGAATAATAGTGGAGAGAATGATTTATTTCAGATTTGATTTCTTTCATCACATTCCCAGTGGGTCAGAAGTTTACATACACTTGTTTAGTATCTGGTAGCATTGCCTTTACATTGTTTAACATGGGTCAAACGTTTCAGGTAGCCTTCCACAAGCTTCCCACAATAAGTTGGGTGAATGTTGGCCCGTTCTTCCTGACAGAGCTGGTGTAACTGAGTCAGTTTTGTAGGCCTCCTTGCTCGCACACACTTTTTCAGTTCTTCCCACACATTTTCTATAGGATTGAAGTCAGGGTTTTGTGATGGCCACTCCAATACCTTGACTTTGTTGTCCTTAAGCCATTTTGCCACAACTTTGGAAGTATGCTTGTGGTCATTGTCCATTTGGAAGACCCATTTGTGACCAAGCATTAACTTCCTGACTGATGTCTTGAGATGTTGCTTCAATATGTCTACATAATTTTCCTGCCTCATGATGCCTTCTATTTTGTGAAGTGCACCAGTCCCTCCTGCAGCAAAGCACCCCCACAACATGATGCTGCCCCCCCGGGCTTCACGGTTGGGATGGTGTTCTTCGGCTTGCAATTCTCCCCCTTTATGGCTTTTCGCACCAAAGTACATTCATCTCTTGGAGACAGAACGTGTCTCCTTCCTGAGCGGTATGACGGCTGCGTGGTCCCATGGCGTTTATACTTGTGTACTATTGTTTGTACAGATGAACGTGGTACCTTCAGGCATTTGGAAATTGCTCCCAAGGATGAACCAGACCATTTTTTCTGAGGTCTTGGCTGATTTCTTTAGATTTTCCTGTGATGTCGAGCAAAGAGGCACTGAGTTTGAAGGTAGGCCTTGAAATACATCCACAGGTACACCTCCAATTGACTCAAATTATGTCAATTAGCCTATCAGAAGCTTCAAAAGCCATGATGGAATTTTCCAAGCTGTTTAAAGGCACAGTCAACTTAGTGTATGTAAACTTCTGACCCACTGGAATTGTGATACAGTGAATTATAAGTGAATTAATCTGTCTAAACAATATTTGGAAAAATGACTTGTGTCATGCACAAAGTAGATGTCCTAACCGACCTGCCAAAACTATAGTTTGTTAACAAGAAATTTTGGAGTGGTTGAAAAAATGAGTTTTAATGACTCCAACCTAAGTGTATGTAAACTTCCGACTTCAACTGTATACTACACACTAGTATCCCTTGATTATGTGTAGTACTCAGTATATCATTTTGTAGTATACTATAGTAAATGCTACAGTATTATCTGGAGAGAATGAAACACTGAAGAGCCATGCTGATGTCTGCAAAAAAAAACGTTTTTTTTTACTACAGAACTATCCGTTCAGACTCCTGTCCTAACTACCTTCAGGTTATAGAAAATTAGGGCTTGGTTGATCACGTGACCCTTGGACGAGATGGCCGCATGAACTAAGAGCTCCGCACAAGTAGTTTCCAATTCCTAATCTTACCTCCACTCCAAGTTCAAACTCATTTAGCTTTCGTAAGAAAAAGTCATGGTGGCTACAAAAGGCGACATTTTTACCCGGACTCGAGTATTAGCGACGGAAAAAGCCTCCAAGAAGAAGCTAGCTTCAGAGAAAACTAGCGCCATTAGCCAGGAGCAAGAGAACCCGCTCCCCCACGAGGCACAACGAATGCCAACCTCGCACTCTGTCGAAGACATCCTTTCTGAGTTGAGATCCCAAAGTACAGAACTAAACACTAAATTAGATGCCATTAACTCTCAGCTCAGTGCGATAGGGGGCAAGGTGACAATCCTGGAAAACGCTTTGCCTGACATCAACAACAAGATAACCATAAACGCGGGGCGCCTGGACGAGGCAGAGGGGCGAATCCTATCCATGGAAAACTTATTGACAGATGCCATGGAAACAATAGCATATGCTAAAAAGAAAATCGAGCATCTGGAAGAGAAAACAGAGGACCTGGAAAACAGGGGGCGAAGGAATAATTGTGTTCTATTCAATCTGGGCGAAAAAGAAGAGGGAAACATGCAACTGATCCGCTACCTGCAAGACAAACTTCCCGAGTGGCTCCACATGTCCACCGACAGGCCCATATAGAGAGCTCACCGAGCACTGAGGCCCCCACCAGCAGCCAGACAACCACCGCGCCCAATCACCATACGTTTCCTGAGATTCACCGACAAGGAACGAGTCCTACAGGCGGCGAAAAACAACACCATCACAGTGGGAAACGCCAAACTCGCTTTACACCAGGACCTGTCAGCTGGAATACGCCGAAAGCGCCGAGAATTTGACGAAGTGAAGAAATACTCCATTGACCGAGGCATCTTCAGGGGATTCAAATACCCAAACAAGCTCAGGATTCTTCACCAAGGAGCCTTGCGACACTTCAAAACTCCCGAAGAGGCAAAACGTTTTTTGAAAGACAATCCTGGCCAATGAGAAACAGACCAATGACTAAATGTGATTAATGCCATTACTAAAGGAGGTAAGACGACATATAGCCGATATCCAGAGACCCACCCCCTAAATGTCATTATAGCCGTCCAATTTAGATTTATTTTCCTTTAACTGAGAGGGATGGGCTGTATAGCCTAACCTAGGCCTACTAATGTTTCAGCCTACTTTTATTTCTCTGTTTTTTTTGTTGTTGCTATTATTACTTGGGGTTCCCTATGTCCCTTGGGGGAGGTATATGTAGGCTGGGCTATTGATTTTATTTTTCTCCCCTCTTTTACTGTGGTCTGGACGAGGGCAACTGTGTTATTTACTCAATGCGGGGTGGAGAGGATGAGGCATTTCTTTGGTGGGGAGAGGGAGACGTTGTGCGTTGCTAACTGTTCCCGGTTTTTGTTTTATTCGGAACACAGAATTGAGACTGAGCGGGGGGTAATAGATCCAACGAGATGTGTCGAGTTGTTTGGGAACTCGGCTGGGGGGTTCAGAGATTATTATTTTATGTACACCATCCTTTTATGTGAACGCAGCTGTAATTACTATCCACTTTTACCCAGCGATGACTTGCACTAAAGTTCGATTACTGCTCGATGACGATGACTAGTACCTTAAATCTATTGACATGGAACTGCCATGGTCTAGGGCATGCAATAAAATGAAAACATACTATGTGTCAACACATACTATCAACACATACTATGTGCTCTAAAAAAGGAAAAAGCAGACATCGCGCTATTACAAGAGACACACCTCTGTGATGCTGAACATGCCAAACTCCGCAGAGCTTGGGTGGGACAGGTGTATTTCTCATCTTTCAAATCAAACAGTAGAGGCACAGCCATACGTATCCATAAAAATGTTCCATTCATAATTGACAAAAACATATCTGATCCGGAGGGGAGATTTATTTTGATAACTGGGTCACTATATGGTCAACCAATTACTATATTAAACATATACGCCCCTAACACAGATACTCCTGCCTTCATGTCAAAAATTATAACCCTGTTCAATGAGCATTCTGTCTCCTTTGGCGTGGTGGCCGGAGATTTTAATTGTACCCTTAACCCAACCCTAGACAAATCATCTCAAGTCCCCACCACAAATCCTAGATCTGCAAAGATGTTGAACTCTCTTACTAAAGAGATGGGACTGATAGATATCTGGAGAGAGACTAATAGCTCCTCTATGGACTATACATACTACTCTAATGTCCATAACACCTACTCCCGTATAGATTACATTTTTATCCCAAAGAGTTTCATCAATTCAGCCACTTGTACAATCGGACCCATAGCACTTTCAGATCACGCCTTTGTCCACCTCCGCTTTGACCTCTGCAAAAACATCCCGAGGTCAAAGAGCTGGAAATTCAACACCTCCATGCTATCAAACGAAGCGTTCCATACATTGGTAACTACATGGATAGACAACTACACACAAGACAATAAAGATTCTCCTGTTTCTCCGGCCACAATGTGGGACGCTGCTAAAGCCACACTAAGAGGACATCTAATTGCATATGCTTCCTCTAAGAAAAAAGCAATGGAAGCACACAGGCTAGATCTTGAGAGGGAGCTGGAATGCTGTGAAAAAATACATAAACAAACCCCAGACAGCACCTCCTGGAGTCATCTTAAAGCAGCCAAAGCCAAACTGAATTTGGACTACACTCGGGAGATAAAAAAAAAGTTTTCTTTACTAAACAGAAATACCATGAGTATAGCAATAGGCCCAGTAGATTGCTTGCTTACCAATTAAAAAAGGAGCAGTCAAAGCATACAATCATGGCTATCCGAACAGCAGAGGACGAGGTCACATATGACCCAAAAAAGATCAATTTAACTTTTCATGATTTTTACTGCAAACTATATACCTCTGAGAGAAAACACACGGAGGCAGAACTCCACTCTTTCCTAGAGGGAATCTCGCTACCTTAACTATCAGAGACCGACCAAGAAGATCTCAACTCCCCCTTCACTCCTGAGGAGATCCTGGAGGCAATTACCTCCATGTCACCTAATAGCACTACTGTAAATATTTAGCAACAATATATTTAGGGATTAGCAATCTAGCTGTGTTTTGAGTTCCCACTTCCTCAGGTGGTGAATAATATACGCCAATATGCAGATTCTGAAGAGCCTAAAATAGATCTGGTCATTCTGGATCCTATTTTGACAGGTTGCACATCAAAATATCAATCATACATTCCCTAGATATGTTAGATGGAAATGGCTTACTTTTTAAATGATAGGCTACCATCTCAGTTGTCTTGGCACTGGAGAAAAACATTTCTAGAGCCCTGTCCCGAGTGGCCCAGCGGTCTAAGGCACTGCATCTCAGTGCTAGAGGCGTCACTACAGACCCTGGTTTGATTCCGGCCGTGATTGAGAGTCCCATAAGGCGGTGCATAATTGGCCCAGCGTCGTCGGGGTGGGCCGTTATTGTAAATAAGAATGTATCTTAACTGACTTGCCTTTTTAAATGAAGGTTAAATAAAACAAATGTTCAAAAAACGATGTACAGTAACTGTCTATTTTAAACATGTTTTTCTATTGTTGTATTTAATCTTATGGAGCAAAATACTTACATTTATCACAATATTACTTGTTGTCCATATTGCCCAGCTCTAGCACCTCCCCCCAAAATAATCTACAGCAGATGTATCATCAGCACCAACAATGTGTCAATTTATCTCAATATGGATTTTTGTCCATATCGCCCAGCAATGGAAATGGACCAGTTGGCTTCTATCTGTACTTCCTGGTTCTCTCAGTGACATCATCTGTGTGATGTAGTGCTGTCTGTCTACTGAGAGGAGTCCTCCTACTGTTACTACCAATAGATCCTCAGTCAATAACTCCTACGGCTACAATAGGTACCTACTGACAAGTACTGTGCACATCCCTCTCTGTTAGAGAAGTCAATTTTCACATTTGTGTGTGTGTGTGTGTGTCTGCTACACACACAAGCAGTTGCAGTAGCAGTCCGTCTAACAGGTGGAGTCTGTCTGACTTCTGTCCATCTTAACAAGCATTCTCCATTTGTCACGCTATTAAAATAAACGCACAGCAGTGCAGTGACTGCCAGACCCTAATGCGCCTCAGCTTCGCTCGGAATGATTTGGTTTCTCTAATGAATAGAGTAGTCCAGGGATGATGCTGAAACACTGTTGTCAATTATCAGTGCTCTCTTGAGCTGGCTGAGAGAGACGAACACTCACAGCCGGCACCACGCTTTCCCCTTCTCCTTTCTTCTCCCAGTCCCTCGCCCCCCCATTCCCTCGCCCCCCATTCCCTACTCATGGCTGGCTAAATGGACCAACAGCAGGAACATTGGCTGAAACATCAACTCACATTAACATACTACATCTCGGACTCGCATCTACAGTGGAACGTGTTTGTGTGTGTTTCAGTGTGTATGAGACTTTTCACTGGGCTTATTGTAATGTAACAGATTGAATACAGATGTCATAACCAGACAGTGTTGGAATTAGTTTTCCTGGTCATCTGTGGCTGGCTGACTCGACCAATGAACAGGTCCGATAAAACCGTGTGCCTGCCTTCTCTCTGGGGTCTGAGTGTATCTGTGTCCCCCCTGACACACACACACACACACACACACACACTCTCCCTGGGCTCGAGTGCTCGAACCCCTGCACCCAGAACCAGCAGATGGACAATCTGATTGGCTGTTAGTGTATGTTTACTTCCTGTTTAACAGCATGCCAGATGTGATCAAGTTTGTCCTGCTTAGTGTGATGTCATGGGTCTTCCTGGTGGAATAAGATCGATGAGAAGTTTAGAGCCTACATTATATTAGGACATATGGACTACATTGATTCTTCTGTATATGCTGTCAAAAGTTGTTACCCCTCCACACACATTTTATTCACTCACTCACTCACTCACTCACTCACTCACTCACTCACTCACTCACTCACTCACTCACTCACTCACTCACTCACAGGACTGCCAACCAGCCACGTAATTCACCACTAATACTCTACCGTAGTAGTCAATGCAGCCTGCTACATAGGCAGTGTGAGAAGCACAGTAGTGCGACTCGATAAGGTTCTGCGCCGCGCACACACACTCTTAGCTGTTGCTCAGGGAAGAGATTCGCTTTCTGCTTTAGTCCTTGTGTGTGTGTGCGTACATGTGTTATGAGGGACTGTGCATGTGTATATGTGAGTCCAGCAGATCCAGACTAATGTAGCTCATGATAGTGCTGGAGGCCCATTCGAAGCCTGGGGCTTGATTTAGGATGCATGCCCAGCCTGGGGCTGACACGGTGGGGGGGGTCACTATCGGTGATACCCCAAGGCCCACCATACAGTATCATACCGTTAGGTCTCGGGGAAACAACAGCATGTCTGTGCTGTATGTGCTTGTCCTCTTTTCTCGACGAAGTGACCCGACTCAGCCAAAAGTCTGTTATATGAGATGAACAAGAGAAGAGGAAACAAGTGAGTGAAAAACCCAAACTATGAAAGAGCGCCACAGTTTCCGAGTCCTCTTTAGATGAGTTGATTAATGAGCAACAGCTTCATGTGGAAAAACAGAATGGATCATTCACTAGGGAGCGCATTCCTTGAACGCACATGCACACTGTACTTACACACACACACACACACGCACAGAGAATGGATCGCTCACCGGGGACCACATTCCAAAAAACTCCCCTGGCTCTCATGTCTCTATCCCCCTCTCATGTCTCCTTGGCATAAAATGCAGCACACAGTACACACACACACACAGGTGGTGGTGTAGGGTCCCATGCTGAGTGGATTTGTACCAAAGCAGAGACATAAAATCAAGCTGGCAGACTGAGCCAACAGACTCCAATTACCTCCAGTTATGGTAAAGTGGTGTGTGTGTGTCTGTGTGAGTGTGTGTGTGTCTGTGTGTGTGTCTGTGTGTGTGTCTGTGAGTGTGTGTGTGTGTGTGTGTGTGTGTGACTGTGTGAGTGTGTGTGTGTCTTTGTGTGTGTGTCTGTGTGAGTGTGTGTGTGTGTGCGCGTGTGTGTGAGTGTGCGGGTGAGAGATTAGCTTTGAGAGCTTATGTAGTTCAGATCAGAATCCAACCCTCCAGAATTGGCAGGGCCCTTGTTCTGTGTCCTTGAATGTTAGGTAAATACATAGAGGTGGTGAAAGATAGCTGGAGTGAAGCTCCTTATTGAGAGGAGAGAAATACGGAGGCCTTTTATACGAGCACATTATCACTTAGAACAATTAGGCTTGTCGGAATCACTAGGAAATGACATCACCATGCATGTGACGCCTTTATACACCATATTACACGCACATGCCTTTCTGGAGTAAAGGGCAGCCCATTATAGGCACACACACACACACACACGTCAGTCCAGTGCTCGTTAGTGTTGTTTATGATGGTTAAAATTAGCATTCGTTATGGTTCTTTCCTTATTGGTGTGGCTGACACAGGCCATAAATCCATAAATGAATGTGTTCACTCCGTCATGGCGTGCTACATTTTTGTGTGTATATGATATGGACTATAAATCCATACAGTACATTTAGAGCGCCGTGGCGTGTTGCATAGGCTTTGACAGCGGGTTGTCCCATTGCTTTCCAGTGTTACACACACACGCACGCACACACACACGCACACTGCTCCTTCTTAGCTCATATGGAGTGTGTAATGACCGGGGCTTGGCTAATATTAAGGAAGGTATGGTGAAATAGAGAGTTAATACTGTAGGTCTCTGTTGTGATAGGGTTGTAGCAGTGGTCATTCTGGCTGTCTAAGTAGTGTGTGTGTAGTGGTAACTCTGGCTGTCTTGGGTAGTGGAATAGTGTGTGTGTGTAGTGGTAACTCTGGTTGTCTTGGGTAGTGGAATAGTGTGTGTGTGTGTGTGTGTGTGTGTGTGTGTGTGTGTGTGTAATGTAACTATGGCTGTCTTGGGTAGTGGAATAGTGTGTGTGTGTAGTGGTAACTCTGGCTGTCTTAGTGGTAGTGGTGTGTGTGTGTGTGTGTGTGTAGTGGTAATGGTAACTGGCTGTCTTGGGTAGTGGAATAGTGTGTGTAACTCTGGCTGTGTAGTGGTAACTGGCTGTCTTGGGTAGTGGAATAGTGTGTGTGTGTGTGTAGTGGTAACTATGGCTGTCTTGGGTAGTGGAATAGTGTGTGTGTGTGTATGTGTGAATAGTGTGTGTGTGTGCTGTAGTGGTAACTATGGCTGTCTTGGGTAGTGGAATAGTGTGTGTGTGTAATGGTAACTCTGGCTGTCTTGGGTAGTGGAATAGTGTGTGTGTGTGTGTAGTGGTAACTCTGGCTGTCTTGGGTAGTGGAATAGTGTGTATGTGTGTCGTGGTAACTCTGGCTGTCTTGGGTAGTGGAATAGTGTGTGTGTGTGTCGTGGTAACTCTGGCTGTCTTGGGTAGTGGAATAGTGTGTGTGTGTGTCGTGGTAACTCTGGCTGTCTTGGGTAGTGGAATAGTGTGTATGTGTGTCGTGGTAACTCTGGCTGTCTTGGGTAGATGGAATAGTTGTCTTGTTGCTGGTCATTGTGTTTTTCTGTTTGTCATTCATGCGTGGCAGAGTCAGGGACAGCACATGTCCTAGTCATGGAAGTGTGGTTACTTAGCGTCTACCCTGGCACATTCTTTACACAGAGTCAGGGATTGGGTGGGAACACAGAGAAATAGATGGATGGAGGGAGGGATAGAGGGTGAATCAGAGACAGGAAAAGGTGGTGGGAAGACGATAGAGGTAGAGAAGGGGGATCGCAATGGAGAGGGAGAGAAATGGGGAGAGAGGAAGAAGGGACCACATAAGAGGGCGAGAAACCGAGAGCAAGAGGGAGAGGGGTTGAGACGGAGGAAGAGGAAGAGAGAGAAGATCACAGATCTAGGATGCGGTTCGTTGTCTTGCTGTGAAACAGATAAAGAGAGGGAGGAGGGGGAAGAAATCCACGAGAGGACAAGAGCATAACAAATGGAAGTATGTGAGGGATCATACAGAGGGATGCTTGTAGACCAGTGATAAACTGTTACAGACGGAGAGGAAGAGAAAGGCAGGAGAGAGAGAGTGAGTGAAAAGAGGGGGGAGAAACAGTGAATGAAAGAAATAGACCGAGAGAAAGAGCAAGGGAGAGAGACAATCGAGCAAAGAGTACTGTCGTCATCTGGAATCTATCAAGTATGGATGGACCCCATGAAAGGCTATAATCACACCATCCCCAAGCACTGTCTATTAAGTCCCGTCTTCGTCTCTCCATTTCTTCCCCTTTCCTCTCTTCCCCTCTCCTCCATTTCTTCCCCTTTCCTCTCTTCCCCTCTCTCCTCCATTTCTTCCCCTTTCCTCTCTTCCCCTCTCTCCTCCATGTCTTCCCCTCTTCCTCCCTCTCTTCTGTCCTTCTCCCTCTCTCTCTCTGTCATCTTCCCCTCTCTCTCTCCAACCAGCGTGTTGTCCAGGTCTGGTAATGGAGGAGGATGTGAGACGAGGAGGAGGTTGTCAGCGTGGTTAGTGTAATGGAAACACAACAACAGCACCAGGACACCTCTAGAACCATTGTTATCCCCTGGACACACTCATACACACGTATATACACCATGTCAATTACACAAATGTCAGTCCCACAAACGCATTGAAGAATCTAAAAAGTTATTGCATTTGTCAATGTGGGTAAAGACCCCCCCCCTCTTTGTTTTCCTCATCTGTCTTACTCCTCTCTCTCTCTCTTTCTTCTCCGTCTCTCTCACTTCCACTCTTTGAAACAAAGCCATGTCTGCTTAGACAATGATAAGCTATTGGAGTGCCTATTCCAGTCTCCTTTAACACGTTCACTAGGCTATCAGGCTAATGGCATTCTGTTTTCCTCTGCCCCCTAAAGATGGCATCTTCAAGACCCGGGGAAGGAGGGGAAGGGGGGGAGACTGCACCTTGAAGTGGGGTAAACTCTCCTCCTCCCCGCCCCCGTTCTCCGCCTTCCATCCTCCTTTCCCCTCTCCTGTGGGATTGCTCTTTCTTTGGCACGGGATCAAACAGCGTTCCTTGGGAAATTAATTTGGGATTCTGGTCATTGGCTGTGGAGAAGGCATTCGAGCCGGTTGACATCTGTTTTAGTGAATACCTAATGGCTGCGTGTCACCAGAGTCAAACGCTCTCTTCTCTTTCTCTCTGTCTCTATCTCTATCTCGCACGCGCTCTCTATCTGTCTCTCTCTCTCTCTCTCCTATTATTATTTAGCCACAAGGTTCCCATTAGGGTGCTATACCCCTCTACCCACAGGCCAAAAGTTGGATTAACGGCTTGGATATTAGCTAGTGTAGCTTGTTAAGCATTCCGTTCATTAGGAGTGTTTTATATTTAATACGTGTGCGTGCGTGCTTGTGTGTGCATGCATGTGTGTGTGTGTGTTTTATTTGTGTCCAAAGTATTGCTTAAATGGTATTTAACCAGGTCAGACATGTAAAATAAATGTTCTCTTAAAGTAAAGCTATGAAAAGAAAGAGTGGTTTGTAAGAACAGCCTAGAATCAATCACTCACTGCCCCGGTTACCACGGTGACCATGACCCAGACGATCTGACACAGGAAAGGGTCATTATGAGGTTAATAGGAGGTCACGAAGGGTCGTTAGTGAGCAGTCCTGGCAGAATGACCTCCGTCAGAAGAGTCCAAAACCTGATGAACTAACCATTTTGAAAAGGCTTAATGAAAGCTTCAATCATGTTTCGGCAATGTGCTTTTCCCTGGACCTTGTGCCATCCACCATTCACTTGATTCACTCTTACTCACATAATGTGTCGTCCTCCTCCTTCTATAATCTGGAGCTTTATTTTCCTGGAAGCTCTGCTTTGGAACAAGACCGAGAATGTATGTGGTGTTGATGGCGCTTGGCGTGTACATGTTGAAATGTTTTAATAGAAAACTAAATGTTGGGTAAAATGATGCCTCCGAGTGTTGTGCTGTGATCGAACATAGCTGTGGTTCGATTGAGGTGGTCTTTCTCTCTCTCTTAAATCCCCCTCTCTCTCCAGCTCATCTCTCTATCCACACTGCTCCCCCTTCCTTTTCCTCGTCCTCGCCTCTCTTCATGCTCCAGTCTTTCTCTCTGGCTAGGGAACTAGACGAAGAGAGACATTTATGGACCGGCCATATGAGCAGCACAGACCGTAATACCCCCTCCCTGATCTCCATCCAGATGGGTGGGGGGGGGGGGCGTGTGGTGTGTGTGCACGCATCTTTCTCTCTGCCTAATGAAAGTTCAGGAGTCAGCTCTTTTCATTCTGACCCATACAGACCCATACAGAACTCCGCACACTCTCATGGCAGTAACTGTATTCAATTGGTTAAGGCACAGCAGGCGCGTGTCGAGCCCAAGGAAGGGAGTGAGGAAGGCTATGGGGATGTAGCCCGTTGCTTGAGAATTCAATCGGTTACTTCTATTATGTAGCCATGTGTCGACTAACTTACTCTTACGTCTGACGTCCGACTCTTCTAGGCCATAGATCAACCTCTTCCGACCCGCGTTTTCATCTGCAGCGTAGAGGGAAAAACTGCTGTTTAGTGAACCAGCATCCGTCTCACAGCGCACGGCGCCCCCCAGAGAAGGAACATTCATTGTGATCGTTTGCGCACGTCAGAGACGTATTTCCTGTCATTAAAGCCACCCGGCGCAATTGAAGTGTCTGCGCTCGGTCATAGTAGTGGGGAAAATGCACGCCACAGGGCTAAACATGAACACAGCAGTAATATTGTTCTAACTTATGTCTCTCTCTCTCTGTCTGTCTCTGTCTGTGTGTGTGTGTGTGTGTGTGTGTCTAAGTGTTGGTTAGTGCTCATTAAAGCGGATGGCCTTCATCAAAAGCATGTAGCAATTAGCAGTGCATCAGCGGGCGGAGTGTATGTTAAGGCAGCAGGACAGTGGGTAGTACTGTAAACACCGTGACACCTCTCACACCGGAGATAGGTCAGACTAAAGTGAAGTATAGGTCCCCCCCCCCAGAGGCGATGGATGTATTGCTGGAGGACTGTAAACAAAGAAACATTGAAAGTGTAGCAGAGCTCAAGAGTTGTACGCCTGTGTGGGAGTGTTGTTGACAGTTTTCCTCCGAGGCCAACGTTGGAAAGCTGTGGTTTACAGTTTATGCCAGTAAACAGTCCATCGACGCCAGAAATGAGACTTTGCTGTCACTTTCAGACGTTGAGCGAGTGTTGGTAACTTCTTTTGTTGTTCGTTCGACGCTGAGGGGGTTTTTGACTTCGTCTAGAAATCGTAGCTCCCCAGTCCCAAAGAAGAGGAAACAAGAAACAGAAATAAGACTCTCTGTAACGTAGGATTCCCTTCACAGCCTGTTTATCACGGACAAACATTGCACTGTCCGTCTCACATCTGAACACAAACACCCACACACCATTCCCTCAGGGCTTATCACTGTCTGCTACGGGCACTGCCCAACCACTCCTGAGACTCCGGGTGAGAGAGGTGTGTATCTGTGAGGGGGTGTGGAAGGATGGTGTCGCTTCACAGAACCACAGTGTGTGTGTACTGCTGTGATTGTACCGGACCTGCTTTTCCACAGGGAAGTGATTTAGACAGGAGGGATCAACAGTAAACTTTCAGAGGAGGAGACAGGCGAGGCAGCAGTTAGTTCTCCCCTTTTCATCTGTCTTTAGTTCATTTTCAGTGTGAGGTAGTTTGTTTTGGTAGTGAAGTGTGGCGGATTCTCAGTTTAGGGAAACATGCCGTGTTGAACAAGTATGACTGAAAGACACAAAACACTGGCAACATGTTGAAGGCCTTGTCCTCAGCTGATAACCAGGGTTAGGGCTAACCGTGACCAGGACATCCAATCATATTCATATACTCTTCCCCAGTATCATGGGATGAGGTTTGCTAAATGACCTCATCCTCTCTGCTCCTTTTGGCTAACTGTGTGTGTGTGTGTGTCTCTACTCTCAGATGTAGTGGCTGTCTGCCGCCCCCAGCCAATCGTCTCGCACACGAAGGTTGCCTCCCCAATGACACCCTGTTCCCTATACGGTGCAATAGTTTTGACCAGGGCCCCTGGGGCTTTGGTCAAAAGTTGCACACTATATAGGGAATGGGCCCTGATCAAAAGTAGTGCTCTATATAGGGAATAGGGTGCCATTTGGGATGCACAAATCCTGCTGGGAGCAGAGAGGATGATGGGCATTTATGTGCTCACTTATGACCCCATGGGCTCAGCTCTGAGCAGGCCTGATGACAGGGTCTGGAATCACCACGGCCATATTCCAACATGATAAACGACCCCGCTCAACACCAAAGGAATGTGAATCTCATTTTAACGATGGGTAATGGATCTAGAGCTAGGCATACAGGCGTCCAGCCAACCAGGTCCTAATTTCTCCAACAGACCCCCTCTCTCTGTATGGACGTCCCAAGGATCCCGGCTAGCACTAACCCTCTGTTATTGGCCTGTGATAACATCCACAGAGAGGCTGAGTAAAACACGGAACACAGGTTTAGAGGAATACAGACACATTATTTGTATTGATGGTGAATGTAGCCCGTCTCACAGCGTACTAACAATACTTTAGTGCATGATTGCGTCTGTGTGTGGTATTGACAAAGAAGTGTGGAAGGAAACATGTCTTTGTGAAAGTGTCTTTTTGATTTGTAGTTGTCCTCAAGTCTACACAGGTGAAAATATACGGAAGCACTCAAAGTGCAAGACTCTGCTCATTTTCAATTGGAATTCATAATCGCGGATAAATAAAAGAAGCCTTTCGTGAACTAACACTCGTACTTGACTCTTTTTTTCCCCCCTCTTACTAGCTCTGATTTTGCTGATAGCTAGTTTATTCGGGGAAAAAATGTACTTAACTGTGAATGACTGTGATATGTGGTTGTCCCACCGAGCTGTCTTAAGGTGAATACACTAACTGTAAGTCGCTCTGGATAAGAGTGTCTCTGCTAAATGACTCAAATGTGAAGGCCAAATAATAATCCAACCTATTGCTGATAGTTATCTTGTAGTCCATCTCAATCTGGGCTTTTTCTCAATCACAAAGAGAGGAAGAAGAGCACGCCAGAAACCATACAGTACTATGGTTATTATATATTTATTGTGATGGCACTGAGCAGGCATTTGCAGTAACAATGACTATATCACTATCTTTTTTTACTGGCAATCTATGTGGCTGGTATTATCCCATCTCCAGATTGTTACTCTTCTTCGATGTTGAGGACTAGTTTCCCATTAAATGACTCCCAGGGGTATATTGGCTTTTTTTTTACATCCAGTTCTATTAGTCCTATGAAAAGAAAGTCTTTTTTTTTGTCAACAGAATATCTGAAACTCATTGTTGAAAGTGGTCTGAGACAGAGAGGTAGGGGTTTATAGGGAAATATCAAATGTTTTTACGACAAGAATCATTTTGAGAAAGCGGTTCCTTCAGAAGTAGAAAATCCGGTCCTCCCTTCCCCTCCTCTCCTCCCCAGGCTCCGCCCCTCCATTTCATTAAGATTAAAGACGGCCTCAGAGCGTCGACGTCTCACCCCGCCACCTTCTTTTATGCTTTCACCCTTTTAGCAGACCTTGAACCGCTTTTCTTTAGACATTTCATGCTGTACTCGCTCTCCTTTCTCTCCACCTCTAGAATCATTCATTTTCTATTTTCCCGCTGCTTTTGTCCCGCTAGGCAGCCGTGTAATTGCTGGGCGTGTGATGAAAACGCGGCTACGTGTAAGGCCACTGTATTGTACGCACCTAGAGCCATTCTCCTGGCTGCCTCCTTTATTCCCCTTCCATTGTGGCTCGCTGCTAAAGAGATGCGCTACACATGCCTTGTTGGCGGACTGTCTCCAGGCTTTGTGATAGTAAGGGAGCGCAAGTCCTCAACTATTGTTGCTATTATTTCTCAGCCTGCCCTGTCTGGGTTCTCTGGTCGCACTGTGAAGGAGTAGATTATCTCTACTTTGGTACTAACGCACACACACTCTCTCTCTCTTTCTTTCCTTCCCGCCGTCTCCTGTGCTAAGCCCTGCTGTAGAGTTGTGGCTGTGTCTGGGCCCAGTAAAAGTCCTGAGTAGACATGTTTCCATTAGGGGGTTAAGCCTGTGTGTTTGGAAGGCCCCCATGTTCCACTGATGTAGTTCCACAGACTGCGTTTTCCCCGGGGACTCCTTTTTTATGACGGACGTCTACGAGTTATTACGTGAATAAGGATCGTATGTGGGACCGACTGCTACCACCACAAGGGCCCAGGCTTGTACTGTAAACGGATCTGTACAGCCACTGTTCATGTGCTGGTGGGAGAATAAAAATACATGTAAATAGCGAATTTGAGGATGTTAAAGTACTGTAACGACCTTGTTGATCAACGGTCCGAAACAAACGTCATCTACTAAACCGTTCCGTTTTTTTTTTCTTCCAGTGCGGGTAATTCACACGGACCTCTTAGCTGAAGCCGTGAGTTTTGTATTAAACAGAGAGTGGTTTTATTTTCTCTAAGCAGGTATCGAAGTCCTATTACCAAGCCGTGAACAGGCAGCAGTGTTACACCGCGGACAAAGCTTTGAGTAGCACACTCAGCTCCTCAGAGAGTGAAGGTACCGCGCAGATAAAAACACTTTACTAGCTGGAAATTGACGGCAGTCCAAAGTCAGAGTGTTCTATTGCTCTCTTTGTGATTTCAAACGCTGGCCAAGGCTGACTAAAGTGCATGTTCGGAGCTGCTCTGCATCAATTTTTAAAAAATGTCCCTGAGAGCCCAATTATACACTTTATATGACTGGAGACATTAGCAGATGTTTTTGTTACGACAAATTACATGTCTCTTTGCTGACACTGACAAAAAGATCAATAAAAGAAACGGCATTGTCCTTTTATAATAGGTCTACGAGAAAGGGACACACAAATAGAATATGATGTCCTTTTTCAACTGGAGGAGGAAATGATTGTCCAAAAACTAACTTTCAAGTTTGAGCGACCCAACAATGATAGATTGAATTCAATTTAATTCGGGAAACTTTAGCTTCCCCTAGCCCTATGCATGCGTCACCTATGAGCCTATACCCATCTACTATCCCCCATAGTAGACAAGTTGACCTATTCTATTGGTCTGCTTGTCGAGAAAGGAATAGCCCAAATTGACTCTGGGACAGTAGTGGGATGATAAATCCCAAATCCATACAACCTAGGCTACATAAAAAAATTACTTTAAAAATAAATAAGTCTGATGCAACAGATCAGAACATTATTAGCTCAGCAATGCGCACAAGGCAGTAGGCTACATGTGAATGTGCATTTGGCTACCGGACAATGAAAGAAAGTTGAAAACCAATAGAACATAAGAGAAATGGGCTACTGGTTTCAATGGCATATGAAAGTCTATGAAATAATTCTGGTCGGATTTTGCCTAGGCTACTTTAAAGCAAGGTAAAATATGCCTCATAATATGTATTAAAACGCTCAGGTTCATTACAATCAAGGAGCTCCTGAGTGGCACAGTGGTCTAAGGCACTGCATCTCAGTGCTAGAGGCGTCTACAGACCCTGATTCGATTCCAGGCTGTATGACAACCGGCCGTGATTGGGAGTCCCATAGTGTGGGCCCAGCGTCGTCCGTGTTAGGGTTTGGCCGGGGTAAGCAGTCATTGTAAATAAGAATTGGTTCTTAACTGACTGACTTGCCTAGTTAAATACAAATAAATGCAAATTCAAACTACATTTTGTTACATTACAGACTTATTCTCAATGGATTAAATAAAACAATTTCCTAATTAATCTGCACACAATACCCCATAATGAGAAAGCAAAAATAGGTTTTTTGAAATGTTTGCAAATATATAAAACAGTTACATAAGTATTCAGACCCTTTGCTATGAGACTCGGGTGCATCCTGTTTCCATTTATCATCTTTGAGATGTTTCTACAACTTGATTGGAGTCCACCTATGGTAAATTCAATTGATTGGACATGATTTGGAAAGATACATACCTGTCTATATAAGTGGCCCCCATCAATCTTAAACGGAAGAAGTTTGGAACCACCAAGAGTCTTCCTAGAGCTGTCCGCCTGGCCAAACAGCAGGTTACCAAAACCTGATGGTCACTCTGACAGAGCTCCAGAGTTCTTCTGTGGAGATGGGAGAACCTTCCAGAAGGAAAACCATCTCTGCAGCACTCCACCAATCAGGTCTTTATGGTAGAGTGGCCAGACAGAAACCACTCCTCAGTAAAATGCACATGACAGCCCACTCTGAGTTTTCCAAAAGGCACCTAAAGACTCTCAGACCATGAGAAACAAGAATCTCTGGTCTGATGAAACCAAGATTGAACTCTTTGGCCTGAATGCCAAACGTCACGTCTGGAGGAAACCTGGCACTATCCCTATGGTGAAGCATGGTGGTGGCACCATCATACTGTGGGGATGTTTTTCAGCGGCAGGGACTGGGAGACTAGTCAAGATCGAGGGAAATATGAACGGATCAAAGTACAAAGAGATCCTTGATGAAAACCTCAGGACCTCAGACTGGGGTGAAGGTTCACCTTCCAACAGGACAACGACCCTAAGCACACAGCCAAGACAATGCAGTAGTGGCTTCGGGACAAGTCTCTGAATGTCCTTGAATGGCCCAGCCAGAGCCCGGAATTGAACCCGTTCGACCATCTCTCGCTAGACCTGAAAATATCTGTGCAACGTCGCTCCCCATCTAACCCGACAGACCTTGAGAATATCTTCGGAGAAGAATTGCAGAAACTCCCCAAATATACAGTTGAAGTCGGAGGTTTACAGACACCTTAGCCAAATACATTTAAACTCCGTTTTTCACCATTCCTGACATTTAATCCTAGTACAAAATCCCTGTTTTAGGCCAGTTAGGATCACCACTTTATTTTAAGAATGTGAAATGTCAGAATAATAGTAGAGAGAATGATTTTTTTCAGCTTTTATTTCTTTCATCACATTCCCAGTGCGTCAGAAGTTTACTTACACTCAATTAGTATTTGGAAGCATTGCCTTTAAATTGTTTAACTTGGGTCAAACATTTCAGGTATCCTTCCACAAGCTTCCCACAATAAGTTGGGTGAATTTTGGCCCATTCTTCCTGACAGAGCTGGTGTAACTGAATCAGGTTTGTTGGCCTCCTTGCTCGCTCACGCTTTTTCGAAGCTTCTCAACAAATATTCTATAGGATTGAGGTCAGGGCTTTGTGATGGCCACTCTAATACCTTGACATTGTTGTCCTTAAGCTATTTTGCCATTGACCCCGAGTATGCTTGGGGTCATTGTCCATTTGGAAGACCCATGTGCGACCAAGCTTTAACTTCCTGACTGATGTCTTGAGATGTTGCTTAATGTATCCACATAATATTCCTGCCTCATGATGCCATATATTTTGTGAAGTGCGCCAGTCCCTCCTGCAGCAAAGCACGCCCACAACATGATGCTGCCACCCCCGTGCTTCACGGTTGGCATGGTGTTCTTCAGCTTGCAAGCCTCCCCCTTTTTCCTTCAAACATAACAATGGTCATTATGGCCAAACAGTTCTATTTTTGTTTCATCAGACCAGAGGACATTTCTCCAAGAAGTACAATCTTTGTCCCCATGTGCAGTTGCAAACCGTAGTCTGGCTTTTGTATGTCGGTTTCTGATATAGGACTTGTTTTACTGTGGATATAGAGACTTTTTGTACCTGTTTCCTCCAGCATCTTCACAAGGTCCTTTGCTGTTGTTCTAGGATTGATTTGCACTTTTCGCACCAAAGTACGTTCATATCTAGGAGACAGATCACGTCTCCTTCCTGAGCGGTATGACGGCTGCGTGGTCCCATGGTGTTTATACTTGCAAACTATTGTTTGTACAGATGAACGTGGTACCTTCAGGTGTTTGGAAATTGCTGTCAAGAATGAACCAGACTTGGTTCCAGACTTTTTTTTCTTAGGTCTTGGCTGATTTCTTTTGATTTTCCCGTGATGTCAAGCAAAGAGGCACTGAGTTTGAAGGTAGGCCTTGAAATACATCCACAGGTATACCTCCAATTGACTCAAATGATGTCAATTAGCCTATCAGAAGCTTCAAAAGCCATGACATCATTTTCTGGAATTTTCCAAGCTGTTTAAATGCAAAGTCAACTTAGTGTATGTAAACTTCTGACCCACTGGAAGTGTGATACAGTGAATTATAAGTGAAATAATTACTTGTGTCATGCACAAAGTAGATGTCCTAACCGACTTGCCAAAACTATAGTTTTTTAACAAGAAATTTGTGGAGTGGTTGAAAAACGAGTTTTAATGACTCCAACCTAAGTGTATGTAAACTTCCCACTTCAACTGTAGGTGTGCCAAGCTTGTAGCGTAATACCCAAGAAGACTTGAGGCTGTAATCGCTGCCAAAGGTGCTTCAACAAAGTACTGAGTAAAGGGATTTAAGACTTTTTTTAAATACATTTTTTTTTTAAACTCAACCTGTTTTTGCTTTGTCATTATAGTTTGTGTGTAGATTGATGAGGGGTGAAATGATTTCATAATAAGGCTGTAACGTAACAAAATGTGGAAAAAGTCGAGGGGTCTGAATACTTTCCGAATGCGCCGTATACGTTTTCAAAATGCATACTGCGTCCAGCTTATTGCAAAATGTTGTGTGATGCGCTGCTGAAGCATGCCTTCCATTGCCTGTGACTTGCTTTACCAGTTGAGAAATTTAAAATAGTATCTCTTTTTCATCGTGGCCCAAAAACAATTTTTAACACACGATTGCATTTACAATTGTTGCACATTGATTGTGCTTATTAAAGTGTTGTCTGACAGATTTTCCGCTCAACATCTGTTTGTTGTGATAAAATACATAACGAGTATACACACGCAGTAATTCCACAAAATATTGAAAATTACCCATAGACCAATTGTAAGTAACACGATGGGAGACAGAGAGCTGGTCTCAAGCGCAGGAGGTGTTTATTTGTAAAGGACCACAGGAGGAGGCAGGTAGCTGTTTCCAGGGGCAGGCAGAAGGTCATACACAGGGGGTCCAAAAAGGCAACAGTAAAGGCAGGGAAAAGTCTAGAAACGTCGTCCCAGAGATCGGGCAATAGGTTGATAACAGGAAATCCAATATGCTAAAGTACAGGCAGAGAATAGGCAAAATGCGTGGTTAGTGAGGCAGGCAAAAACTATCGTACACGGGAGGATTTAAATTACTGGAAAAACTGAGCTCTGAATTGAAGTGTGTCACAAAACAAACAATACCTCTCAATGATGGGGTGCAAAGAACTGAACTAAATAGTGTGTGATAATTACATACAGGTGTGTGAACAGGTGATCAGAATTCAGGTGATTGGGATCTGGAGAATGAGCAGCGTTCAGTGGATCTACGTGTTTGAGAGTGAGTTGGAAGTACACCAATAAGCATGACCAGTCCATTGTATTTCCACCAATGAATAGGCTAAAAATCATTATTTCGCAATGGGATTTTTTTGTTTTGTTTCCTGGACAAATGTATTTATCATATTTTTTAAACAAATTTAACGACCAAAGGCCGGCTATTATCGGCTAATGGAAACCCCTTGTGTGTGTTTCTGAGTGTGTGTTCTGTGCTGCTTTACCTCTGTGTGTGTTTCTGAGTGTGTGTGCTGTGCTGCTTTACCTCTGTGTGTGTTTCTGAGTGTGTGTGCTGTGCTGATTTACCTCTGTGTGTGAGGAGACAGTTGTATTATTGTTTACCTATGTAAATGTGACAGTGACAGGGAGTCAAAACACTCTGAGCCCCAGGGAGACACCACCAGGCACATCTCACGCTCTCGCTCTCTCGCGCTCTCTCTCTCTCTCGCACTCTCTCTCTTTGTGTGTCACACTCTTCTCTCACACGCTCTCTCACTCTGTGTGTCTCTCTCTCTCTCTCTCTTCTGTGTCACTCTCTCTTCTCTCTTTGTGTGTCACACTCTTCACGCTCTCTCACTCTGTGTGTCTCACTTCTCTTGCTCTCTCCACCTCTCACTTTCTCTCTTTACTTCCTTTCTCTCTCTCCTCTCTTGTACAGTCGCGTCATACACAGAGCTGTTCTGTTTTCTTGTCTGAATTCTGTGTTTTGTGAAGTGTTTTATTGTCTTGCCTACAGTTAATTGATGTTTTCCCAATTCTCATTCTCTTTGCTCATCTCCTCTTGTCACTTCTTCATCACTTCTTTCTCACTCGTTCTCTCTTAATTTTCTACCTCTCTCTCTCTCTTTATTCTATGCCACTCACACTAATCACTCAGCTGTGGAGTCGTTTTGTTGTCATAGCAACTCCTTTGTTGTCATAGTAACTCCCCTTGTTGGCTGTTGAGGGTTGAGCCAGTAGCGAGTAGCGACAGGTAGTCGAACACAGAGTTCTGGACACTAATTGGCCCGTCATATTCCTTGATACAAATGTAGGAACGCCTAAGAAGCATTTATCGCTTTACCTTACTGGACAAAAAAAGATCAATGCTCAAACAAGCACAGAAGAAAACAGAAGAAAACAACATGAATACAAGAGTATATGTTCAGAAACATATATTCCTACACACGGTCCAGTCCTAAGTGAAGCCATAGTAATGCCTGTACATCTCATTCTTACCCCACCAGCAGCAGCAGCAGCATTGCTCCTGGCACTAGGACTACCGGTACATTTATATATAGTGTATATAGATATATTTTACGTACTAAGCCCCTCTTCCATGTGAGTGTGTGTGTTACTTTCTCTCTCGGTGTTCTAGTGGGCACACTCCGCCCAGGGCCTTTTGTCATGGTAGCTCGAAATGATTGAAAGAGAGTGGATCACTAATTCATGTCAGCTGAGCGCGGGACATGAGCATGGGGGAACCCAAGGGTAGGCAGGTGCTTGTTGCTTCTCAATCAGGGGGGATTCTTTAATGTGACACGCACTGTGCCGTCTTCCTCCTTAGATTCTCTCCTCGCTTCTACTCTTCATCGCCTCTCATCCCAGCTGGGTCTCATGAAAGACATCTCTGGCTCACTGTCTCACTTTTTTTTTTCTCTATCAATCTCTCGTGCTATTGCTCCCTCCCTCAATTTTTCTCTCTCTCTCTCTCTCTCTCTCTCTGTTTCTCTCTCTCTCTGCATTTCTCTCCCTCTGCCTCTCTGTCTCTCTTTCTCTCTCTCTCTCTCTCTCTCTGCATTTCTCTCCCTTTCTCCTTATCCCCCCCTGTCTCTCCGATGTTGGCTCTAATTGGGTTTGCCCTGACCCCAGAGATCAGGGCACACAGTAACAAGCTCTCGGAGGAAACATCACTCTCCTCCCTCATCCCTCCATCCGTTACCCCTCTATCGCTGCTCAATGTGCTCATTTGTCAGCCTGGATGGTCACTAATGCTGCAGCACTAATATACTCCACGGAGAATAATGATCCATGGGACTTAATGGTTCTTCCGTCTCAGCTCCCCAGTTTGACTGGTGGGTCAGTTTGACCAGTTGGCTCTACTTCTCACGTTTGATGAGATCTGAGTGGGTCTTTGCCGTTTCCTCTACCGTGACCACCACAGATAGAGTGCGGCGTGTCAGGTTCCCCGTTTTTGTCCAGAACGGCGCCACGTTTCGCAGAATAACCAAATTAGTGGAGCTGTGTGCATTTGAACTCGTACAAGACCAACATTTACAGTTTAGAATGAGCCGGTAACGGGTTTAGAGTGGCCTATTTAGAATGACTGCATGTCTATTAGAGGGCATGGTTCACAGTCTGGACTGCGTATCAGGTCACCTCAGCTGTGGGCGAGTGGGGTTTGCAGGGATATGGAAACAGCATTAGTTGTGTGGAGAGCAAGGTACTGTCGCCTGATGGTCTAACAATGGTCCTCAATGATCTTTTCATGGGCGCCACTGAAACGCATCAAACTGCAGTAAATTTACAGGAATCTTTTTCCTCCATTTGGATAATCGTCTTCAGTGGAAATGGAAAGAGAGGTGGATGCGAGGGAGAGGAGACGGGAGGGAGAGGCACAATGCAATATAAAAGGTTCTCTATCTATGTGGATTCAGACCAGTGAACTCAGGCTAATGGGGTGGGGTCCATGTTGGGAGGCAGATTCACTCGATACAGCCGGAATAGTCCATGTACCCATTCTTGTTGCTACTGTCACATATGCTTTTCTTATTGGCTTTTATCTTTGAGTCTTCCGTTTGCAAATGTGTCACACCACAAGGTGTAATACATGAGAATACTTATCCATGTTGTGTTTCATATGCAAGAGCATATTTATCATATCACATGAAAACTGGAGAATCACACATGCGGATGGAAAAAGATGGGCCCGGTAAATGCGATTTGTCTCAATTCAACTGGAAATGTGTTGTATTGACTCTTCAGTGAAATGGTGTAACCCAAATAGCGCCCTATTCCCTACAGTATACTTCATGGGCACTGGTCAAAAGTGGTACACTATCGGGAATAGGGTGCCATTTGGGACCGAAGCCATGGAACAATGGAATAGTTTTCTGCTTGTGATCCTGATTCTCTGGAGGGAGCGTGTGCCATGAGGTGTTTGTGATGATGGGGATTGAAGGTTCTATCCTGTGACAGTGTTCTACTCCTTCCTGTTGTCACAGGGTACCATTGTTCGACATGTCATCGCATTGTCACAAAAATCATTGACTTGGAAAACATGAGTATTATTCAGATTAGGTCCTGTTGTCATAAAGCTTTACACAATTACATCAGATCTTTTCACATCAGATATTCTTCAAAAGACCCATATCTGATGTGAAAAGATCTGATGTAATTAGTCAAAAGATCAGAATTGGGCTGCCTGTGTAAACACAGCCTAAATCCCAATTCAAACGGAAAGCATTTGGAAATAGAATGCGTTTGACTGAATGACAGAGAAAAGACGGGCCGCGAGCGTCAACAGTGTCTACGGCATCATACTGTAGCTTATGAAATTAGAAAGCAAGTCTATTTTTTCTGGCGTCTACATGGAGCAATACTGGTAAAGTAAGCAGATAGAATGTGAGGGTCGTTTGTAGGAAAGGATTGTGTTGGTGGACAATTTCAGATCGTCGGTGATGTGAAGCTTTCCACCTTCTCCCACTGCGGTCCCATCGATGTGGGTAGGAGGGTGCTCTCTCTGAAGTCCCCAATCAGCTCCTTCGTTTTGTTGCCGTTGAGGGAGAGGTTATTTTCCTGGCACCACTCCGCCAGGGCCCTCACCTCCTCCTTGTAGGCTGTCTCATCATTGTTGGTAATCAGGCCTACAACTGTTGTGTCGTCTGGACACTTGATGATTGAGTCGGAGGTGTGCGTGGCCATGCAGTCATGGGTGAACAGGGAGTACAGGAGGGCGCGGCCCGTCAGGAAGTCCAGTTGCACAGGGCGGGGGTTCAGACCCAGGGCCCCGAGCTTAATGATGCGCTTGGAGGGTACTATGGTGTTGAATGCTGAGCTATAGTTAATGAACAGCATTCTTACATAGGTATTCCTCTTGCCCAGATGGGATCGGGCAGTGTGTAGTGTGATGGCGATTGCGTCATCCGTGGATCTGTTGGCGCGGTATGCAAATTGTAGTGGGTCTAGAGTGACAGGTAAGGTAGAGGTGATATGATCCTTGACTAGTCTCTCAAAGCACTTCACGATGACAGAAGTGGGTGCTTCGGGGCGATAGTCATTTAGTTCAGTTACCTTTGCCTTCTTGGCTATAGGAACGCTGGTGGCCATCATGAAGCATGTGGGGACAACAGACTGGGATAGTGAGCGATTGAATATGTCCGTAAACACACCAGCCAGCTGGTCTGCGCATGCTCTGAGGACGCGGCTAGGGATACCTTGCAAGGGTTAACACGCTTAAATTACTCAAGTCGGCCAGGGAGAACGAGAGCCCACAGTCCTTGGGAGCGAGCCGCATCGGTGGCACCGTGTTATCCTAAAAGCGGGCGAAGAAGGTGTTTAGCTTGTCCAGGAGCATGACGTCGGTGTCCGCGACACGGCTGGTTTTCCCTTTGTAATCCGTGTTTGTCTGTAGACCCTGCCACATACGTACCTGTGTTCCGATCTTCCCTATGCTACGTAGACTAAAGACGTAGTTTAAAATGTATTGGGCTGTAAGCTACGGTTTGTCAGTCAAAGAAGTTACATGTTTTGAAACAATTCGCAGTCTACCTGTGGTTATTTCGATCGTAGGCATATAGCCTAGGCAGGTTACGTCCGGAAAACTCAAGGACTCTGATTTCAAAAGAGAATAATGTTCATGTAGAAGAGAGAGACTCGCAATTATATGCTACAAACGTCCTCCTGAGCTAGCAAAGCAAGGTGAGTCGAAGGTGAGTCAAAAGGAACCCACAACAATAACTCCCAGGGCCTGCGTAGCAACTGTTTATTGTGGATTTTCATGACAGTTATGCTGGCATACGCTACGCAGTGTATGTGAATTGACGCTGGCTACTCTAACATGCACCTTTCATGCCATTGACGGGCCGTGATTTCGGCTTAAAAGACTCTACTCAGAGATGCTTTTATGAATACAGGCCCAGAACTTGAAAGGCCCAGCGTTCAGCTGTAGGAGACAGTGGGGCGTCATACTATCCCACTCTAACCTCATGGGAAAGCCCCCGTGTGCATTTGACGAAATGAAATATGCAGCATAATCCGGACCAAAAAAACATCTGAGGGTTTTGCTGAAGGTTAATGGGTCAAACGCATTGATCAAACCAGTGTTGCTAACTCTCGGCTCATTAGGACCATTTACAGGAAATCATCTGAAACAGCTTCTCTGATCTTCCTCCGGCCTCCCCTGGAGTGCGCGCACACACACACGCGCGCGCTCGCGCTCGAACATGCGCACACAGACATGCACGTTCACAGGGGGGGGGGTCTCTAGGGTGCCATGGTAGAGAGACTGGGCCGAATGCAGATATTCCACCACTGAGCTCCTTTGAAGTGTAAAAAAAACACACACACACACACACACACACCCTCCCCGTCCGCTGCGTTATCGTAGGCCCTGGTCTGTGGGCTCTAATGAGAGCAGATCATGGTTAATTATTGATCAGTGTAAGTGTTAGGAGAAGCACACAGTGAATATATGAACAGATATGTCCCTGGAGCTGTCATGGTTAACCTATAGTGGGGAACACTGCCTGCCGTGAGTGTGTGCGTAGAAGTCGTAAGCGTAGAACCAGACCCTGTGTGTTTTGAAAACTCTTCGGGTGATCCGGAGCTTTTCTCTCATCCCCCCTGTTTCTCTATCTCTTCCTCCCAGGTGTGTGGAGATCATCGCCAAGGAGGGGAGGAGCCTTAAAGAACTCTACCTGGTCTCCTGCAAGATCACAGACCACGGTAAAAAATGGCATTCTATATGCTATATTTCTATAACTAACTTTATGAACTGTCTGACGGGGCGTTTGGGTGAGAGTTACTGTACTGTGTGTGTGCGTGGTGTGTGTGTGTGCGCGCTCCAGGGCTTTCATTGAGTAACTTCCGTCTAAGCTGACCTCAGAAAGTTGACTGTGTGTCTCTTCCTCTGGGCTCTGTCCTCTCTCTCACCCCTTTCACCTCTACTGGCATCATCTGAACACCTCATCTATAATCCACACATACTGGATCTGATCTCAAATCAGTCTGAACTGCTCTCTCTCCTCTGGAAGAATTGTAATACTCCAACTATCACCGGTACAGTAATAGTTTATAAAACATGTTTGCATGTCCAGACCTTGGTCGTGTGGACTGTCCCACTGCAAACTCACATGACTTATATGTTGGTGTGTTTCCCCCCCAGAGTAAGATCCTATGGTGTCTTAGCCTGGTCTGTGTTGGTCAGGGGAACACTTGTGTTCATGTCTCGAATCGTTCAGGGGTTCCACTGCCATGTGTTTCCCCTCTAGCCTACCCATAGTGAGTGTAATCACTGGACCACTCCCCTTCAGAGTCTCTGTGAACCGTAGACCGACCACTTGATAAATGACCACAATAGTACATTAGCGTGCTCTCTCTCTCTCTCTCTCTCTCTCTCTCTCTCTCTCTCTCTCTCTCTGTCTCTGTCTCTGTCTCTCTGTCTCTCTCTCTGTCTCTGTCTCTCTCTCTGTCTCTGTCTCTCTCTCTGTCTCTGTCTCTCTCTCTCTTTCTGTCTCTCTCTTTCTGTCTCTCTCTTTCTGTCTCTCTCTGTCTCTCTCTCTGTCTTTCTCTCTCGGTCTCTCTCTCTCTGTCGCTCTGTGTGTGCAACACTCACTACCAGGTTCCAAACGGCCTCTGGAAGCAACGTCAGCACATTAACTTGTTTGTTGGGAGCGTCATGAAATGGGTTTCCTTGGCCGAGCAGCTGCACACAAGCCTAAGATCAACATGCAAAATGGCGAGCGTCGGCTGGAGCGGTGTAAAGCTCGCCACCATTGGACTCTGGAGCAGTGGAAATGCCTTCTCTGGAGTGACGAATCACGATTCAACATCTGGCAGTCCGACAGACCAATATGAGTTTGGTGGATCAAATCAAACTTATTTATATAGCCCTTTGTACATCAGCTGATATCTCAAAGTGCTGTACAGAAACCCAGCCTAAAACCCCAAACAGCAAGCAATGCAGGTGTAGAAGCACGGTGGCTAGGAAAAACTCCCTAGAAAGGCCAAAACCTAGGAAGAAACCTAGAGAGGAACCAGGCTATGTGGGGTGGCCAGTCCTCTTCTGGCTGTGCCGGGTGGAGATTATAACAGAACATGGCCAAGATGTTCAAATGTTCATAAATGACCAGCATGGTCGTATAATAATAAGGCAGAACAGTTGAAACTGGAGCAGCAGCACGGCCAGGTGGACTGGGGACAGCAAGGAGTCATCATGTCAGGTAGTCCTGGGGCATGGTCCTAGGGCTCAGGTCCTCCGAGAGAGAGAGAGAGAGAGAGAGAGAGAGAGAGAGAGAGAGAGAGAAAGAGAGAATTAGAGAACGCACACTTAGATTCACACAGGACACCGAATAGGACAGGAGAGGTACTCCAGATATAACAAACTGACCCTAGCCCCCCGACACATTAACTACTGCAGCATAAATACTGGAGGCTGAGACAGGAGGGGTCAGGAGACACTGTGGCCCCATCCGAGGACACCCCCAGACAGGGCCAAACAGGAAGGATATAACCCCACCCACTTTGCCAAAGCACAGCCCCCACACCACTAGAGGGATATCTTCAACCACCAACTTACCATCCTGAGACAAGGCTGAGTATAGCCCACAAAGAACTCCGCCATGGCACAACCCAAGGGGGGGCGCCATCCCAGACAGGATGACCACATCAGTGAATCAACCCACTCAGGTGACCTTCCAGGGACGGCAAGAGAGAGCCCCAGTAAGCCAGTGACTCAGCCCCTGCAATAGGGTTAGAGGCAGAGAATCCCAGTGGGAAGAGGGGAACCGGCCAGGCAGAGACAGCAAGGGCGGTTCGTTGCTCCAGAGCCTTTCCGTTCACCTTCCCACTCCTGGGCCAGACTACACTCAATCATATGACCCACTGAAGAGATAAGTCTTCAGTAAGGACTTAAAGGTTGAGACCGAGTTTGCGGATGCCAGGAGAACGCTACTTGCCCGTATGCATAGTGTCAACTGTAAGGTTTTATGGAGGAGGAATAATGGTCTGGGGCTGTGTTTCATGGTTCAGCCCGGGCCCCTTAGTTCTCGTGAAGGGAAATCTTAACACTACAGCGTACAATGACATTCTAACTTTGGCAACAGTTTGGGGAAGGCCCTTTACTGTTTCAGCATGACAATGCCTCCGTGCACACATTAAAGTCCATACAGAAATGGTTTCGGTGTGGAAGAACTTGACAGACCTGCACAGAGCCCTGACCTCAACCCCATCGAACACATTTGGGATGAATTGGAACAGCGACTGCGAGCCAGGCTGAATCACCCAACATCAGTGCCCCGACATCACTAATGCTCTTGTGGCTGAATGGAAGCAAGTTCCCGCAGCAATGCTCCAACATCGAGTGGAAAGCCTTGCCGGAAGAGTGGAGGCTGTTATAGCAGCAAAGGGGGGACCAACTCCATATTAATGCCCATAATTTCGATATGAGATGTTCCCGCGAGCAGTTGTCCACATACTTTTGGTCGTGTATGTTTGTGTGAGTGGCCGAATAGAGACGCCCTCTCTCCTCTCTCCGAGATCTAATAGAATAATGGTTTGCTTTCCTGCTCCAGCCTTTGATAAATACAATCAAAGCACTGAGCTTTCCATCTGCCATTCTGGGCCAGTCTGTTCCGCCCATCTCCTACTCAAATGACTCTATATTAATGGCCTCTTGAACAACATTTGAGATGTCCACAAGCCCCTTGTGATTAAGTGTTCCGTTTTCCCCCGTCATTCGCTTCCTGCGTGTTTGCTTTTTATTCGAGAGAATGGGGGAGGGGCGAGGGAGGGGGGTAGAGAGAGAAAAAGAGAAGGAAGGAAAGAGCTTTTGGTAATGGACATGTCATTACACTTTAAACTTCTAATGATGTTGTTCAAAACAACTAATTTCGCTTGTGATGTATCAGGTTGTAACAGCAGAGATGTAGGGGAGAGAGAAAGGGACCAATTGTATGGCACTAACCTGGCAGGATATACTAAAGTAATTTACTCTCATACTGAAAGCCCCTATTAGGCCTGATAACCAAAACCTCCTGGCCTCGCTTAGTCCAACACACACACACACACACACACACACAGAATGCATGCTTCTAACTGTAAATCCCTGCCTTCCTTATGTTCATTGCATTGGTAAATGTCAAAAAATACCAAAGTTTAAGAAATATGTTAATATGCAGTTCACACACACACACACACACACACACACACACTACACACACTCTTAACTGAAACCTCATGTCGTGGTTAAGCCCTCTTTCATGTCGTTTGGTCAGTAATTGTGTTGAGAACAGACTAAAGCACTGCCGGGCCTGCCTGGATTTACAGCAATGACACACACTTCCCCTCTCTAACTACTCTGCTGTGAGTGACGCACTCTCTCTCTCTCTCTCTCTCTCTCTCTCTCTCTCTCTCTCTCTCTCTCTCTCTCTCTCTCTCTCTCTCTCTCTCTCTCTCTCTCTCTCTCTCTCTCTCTCTCTCTCTCTCTCTCTCTCTCTCTCTCTCTCTCTCTCTCTCTCTCTCTCTCTCTCTCTGTCTCTCTCTCTGTCTCTCTCTCTCTCTCTCTCTCTCTCTCTCTCTCTCTCTGTCTCTCTCTGTCTCTCTCTCTCTATGTCTCTCTGTGTCTCAATTCAATTCAATTCAATTCAATTCAAGGGCTTTATTGGCATGGGAAACATGTGTTAACATTGCCAAAGCAAGTGAGGTAGACAACATACAAAGTGAATATATAAAGTGAAAAACAACAAAAATTAACAGTAAACATTACACATACAGAAGTTTCAAAACAGTAAAGACATTACAAATGTCATATTATATATATACAGTGTTTTAACAATGTACAAATGGTTAAAGGACACAAGATAAAATAAATAAGCATAAATATGGGTGTATTTACAATGGTGTTTGTTCTTCACTGGTTGCCCTTTTCTCGTGGCAACAGGTCACAAATCTTGCTGCTGTGATGGCACACTGTGGAATTTCACCCAGTAGATATGGGAGTTTTTCAAAATTGGATTTGTTTTTGAATTCTTTGTGGATCTGTGTAATCTGAGGGAAATATGTCTCTCTAATATGGTCATACAATGGGCAGGAGGTTAGGAAGTGCAGCTCAGTTTCCACCTCATTTTGTGGGCAGTGAGCACATAGCCTGTCTTCTCTTGAGAGCCATGTCTGCCTACGGCGGCCTTTCTCAATAGCAAGGCTATGCTCACTGAGTCTGTACATAGTCAAGGCTTTCCTTAATTTTGGGTCAGTCACAGTGGTCAGGTATTCTGCCGCTGTGTACTCTCTGTGTAGGGCCAAATAGCATTCTAGTTTGCTCTGTTTTTTTGTTAATTCTTTCCAATGTGTTAAGTAGTTATCTTTTTGTTTTCTCATGATTTGGTTGGGTCTAATTGTGCTGCTGTCCTGGGGCTCTGTAGTGTGTGTTTGTGTTTGTGAACAGAGCCCCAGGACCAGCTTGCTTAGGGACTCTTCTCCAGGTTCATCTCTCTGTAGGTGATGGCTTTGTTATGGAAGGTTTGTGAATCGCTTCCTTTTAGGTGGTTGTAGAATTTAACAGCTCTTTTCTGGATTTTGATAATTAGTGGGTATCGGCCTAATTCTGCTCTGCATGCATTATTTGGTGTTCTACGTTGTACACGGAGGATATTTTTGCAGAATTCTGCGTGCAGAGTCTCAATTTGGTGTTTGTCCCATTTTGTGAAGTCTTGGTTGGTGAGCGGACCCCAGACCTCACAACCATAAAGGGCAATGGGCTCTATGACTGATTCAAGTATTTTTAGCCAAATCCTAATTGGTATGTTGAAATTTATGTTTCTTTTGATGGCATAGAATGCCCTTCTTGCCTTGTCTCTCAGATCGTTCACAGCTTTGTGGAAGTTACCTGTGGTGCTGATGTTTAGGCCAAGGTATGTATAGTTTTTGTGTGCTCTAGGGCAACAGTGTCTAGATGGAATTTGTATTTGTGGTCCTGGTGACTGGACCTTTTTGGAACACCATTATTTTGGTCTTACTGAGATTTACTGTCAGGGCCCAGGTCTGACAGAATCTGTGCATAAGATCTAGGTGCTGCTGTAGGCCCTCCTTGGTTGGTGACAGAAGCACCAGATCATCAGCAAACAGCAGACATTTGACTTCGGATTCTAGCAGGGGGAGGCCGGGTGCTGCAGACTCTTCTAGTGCCCGCGCCAATTCGTTGATATATATGTTGAAGAGGGTGGGGCTTAAGCTGCATCCCTGTCTAACCCCACGACCCTGTGTGAAGAAATGTGTGTGTTTTTTGCCAATTTTAACCGCACTCTCTCTGTCTCTCTGTCGCTGTCTGTCTCTCTCTCACACACACACAATGGGCTGGGCTGTGATGAAGCTGTTACTCGAGGGTTTATGAGAGCAATGTGTACCTGAGTGAGCCAGTCTTAGAGACTGCTGTGGAGGGAGCAGCGTTAGAGACTGCTGTGGAGGGAGCAGCGTTAGAGACTGCTGTGGAGGGAGCAGCGTTAGAGACTGCTGTGGAGGGAGCAGCGTTAGAGACTGCTGTGGAGGGAGCAGCGTTAGAGACTGCTGTGGAGGGAGCAGCGTTAGAGACTGCTGTGGAGGGAGCAGCGTTAGAGACTGCTGTGGAGGGAGCAGCATTACACCACCCAATCCGGACACACACACATTGATTTTGATTTTGTCAACCGGGACAGGTCAAAAAGTTTTAAACATTTATGGCAATTTAGCTAACTAGCTTGCAGTTGCTAGCTAATTTGTCCATGGATATACATTTTGGGTTGTTATTTTACCTGAAATGCACAAGGTCCTCTACTCTGACAATTAATTCACATATAAAACGGTCAACCGAATCGTTTCTAGTCATCTCTCCTCCTTCCAGGCTTTTTCTTCTTTGGACTTTATATGGCGATTGGCAACTAACTTTCATAATAAGGTATATTACCACAACCGACCTCAGTTCATCTTTCAATCACCCACGTGGGTATAACCAATGAGGAGATGGCACTTGGGTATATGCTTCCAAAAACCAATGAGGAGATGGGAGAGGCAGGACTTGTATCATGTTCTGCGTCACAAATAGAGGTGACGTAGAACAAATAGAGGTGACGCAGAACAAATAGAGTTGACGCAGAACAAATAGAGGTGACGCAGAACAAATAGAAGTGACGCAGAACAAATAGAAGTGACGCAGAACAAATAGAAGTGACGCAGAACCAATAGAAGTGACGCAGAACAAATAGAAGTGACGCAGAACAAATAGAAGTGACGCAGAACAAATAGAAGTGACGCAGAACCAATAGAAGTGACAGAACCAATAGAAGTGACGCAGAACAAATAGAAGTGACGCAGAACAAATAGAGGTGACGCAGAACAAATAGAGGTGACGCAGAACAAATAGAGGTGACGCAGAACAAATAGAGGTGACGCAGAACAAATAGAGGTGACGCAGAACAAATAGAAGTGACGCAGAACAAATAGAAGTGACGCAGAACTTCTGGCAAACGCAGACGCCCGTTGACACGCGCGAGCAGTGTGGGTGCAATGATTGAATAACATGTATGTGTACATTTATTTTGCGACACTCGAGCACGCGACACGACCGGTGTGGTCAGCATGTTAGAGACTGTTGTGGAGGGAGCAGCATTTAGAGACTGTGGAAACAGGACAGAAGACATGTCACGATGCAAACACCTAAACACACCTCCACACTCTGTTTATCTCTGTTTTTCTTTCTCTCTCTGTTTCTCTGTAGATGCCGGCAGACATTTGCTTCATTCCCAGCTCAGCTTTGCTGTTAACGGTCTTCTCTCTCCTCTCTTTTCTCTCTCTCTCCCCACACACACACACACACACCCAGCACTATCTACCAGTAAAGACCATTTCAGGTGACTGCATCCTTTCACAACATAGCTCTCAGTGGTATTTGGGAAAACTAGCAGCCACACAACCATTACCCAGAACCCTCTCCTCTCTCAAGAAATTGGAAAGTGCCCACCTGTATGTTTCCTCACGGTCACTGTCAACGTTTGTTGACAATTTTGTCGTCTTGGTTTGGGAAGAAAAACAGATGTTGGCCTAGATGTTGTTTTTGTGGGAGCTGTATTTGGAATGTTTGCGGCCATCATGGACATACAACATGTCTGTTTTAAAAAGTGACCTTTTTGTTCATTGCCATTTTGAGCACTTAAATCTAAGAGTATGAGGAAAGCACTTTAAAAGCGTATTTCCTAAGAAGATGAGAGGTATTTGAAGTGCAGCTAGATGTGTGTCCTTATATCTCGACCTGGTGTTGAACTAGCCTTGTTCATTGAGTGCTTGGTGCATGTTTTGAACTCACCTTGTTCATGAGAGCTGGGCACAGGACATGTTTTGTGTTGAACTAGCCTTGTTCATTGAGTGCTTGGTGCATGTTTTGTGTTGAACTAGCCTTGTTCATTGAGTGCTTGGTGCATGTTTTGAACTCACCTTGTTCATGAGAGCTGGGCACAGGACATGTTTTGTGTTGAACTAGCCTTGTTCATTGAGTGCTTGGTGCATGTTTTGTGTTGAACTAGCCTTGTTCATTGAGTGCTTGGTGCATGTTTTGAACTCACCTTGTTCATGAGTGCTGGGCACAGGACATGTTTTGTGTTGAACTACCCTAGTACCCGAGTGCTGGGTACATCTGCGTCCTCCTGAACAGATGTTGAGAGCCAGGGACATGATGTGGATGGGTCTCTCTTTATCAGCCAATATTAATCTCTCTGAGTGGCCCTCTGCACTTAAGACCTAAAGCTCAATACCTGACCACGATCATGTCACATCAATATCCAGCTCAACTCTGCCGTCAGCCTTCTCATTCAAAAGCCCATATGATTTTGTGCGCTTGCGTGTGCATATAAGGTGCGTGTGTGTGTGTGATGTTTCTCCATTGCTCTGCCGAAACATGACGCTGATTAGGAAGCGTGTAAGACCTCCCTCTCTCTCTCCCTGCCAATCCCATGTATCGATCCCGTCTCCTCTGTCTGTCGCTATAATGGAAGTGGACAGGGGAGTGTTTGCCCGAGAGTCACTTGGTTCCAGTGTCCGTTTATGTGGTTGTGTTGCTGCCAGTCGAAAGGATATTCAGAGGAATCTGTTGGTGCGTGTTCCCTCTCTGTCACAGGGCTTTACCGTGTGTTACACAGTCAGTCCATCGTTAAGAGCGGGCCCAGACCCAAGGTTGATAACTGCTGCGGGGAGTCGAGCGTTGGGCCAGGAACCGAAAGGTCGCTGGTTCGAATCCTCGAGCCGACTAGCTGAAATAGCTGAGCGAGGCACTTAACCCTAGTTGCTCCTCTAAGCCACTCTGGATAAGAGCGCCTGCTAAATGACTAAAGTGCAGAAATGTAAATGTCGCCCTAGCAAGAGAAGTCTGTACCCCTACTGTGTTTTTCGGTCTTTCACCTGAAATACTCTTTAGCCCCGTGGCCTACCGACCTGCTCTGGAATGATGCAAGCTTGTAAAAACCTCTCTCATACTGCCAATCCTGTGTATCGATTACTTCTCCTCTGTCTGTCTGACTGCTTTCTCCAAGTAAGAGAACCTTGAGACCTTTATTGACTTACGGTAGTAATCCATTCCTCTATTTTCCTGTCCTCCACCTTCCTCGTCTCTCCCTGGCCTGTCGTGTGTACAGCGCATTCGGGAAGCACTCAGACCCCTTCACTTTTTCCACATTTTGTCACGTTACAGCCTTATTCTAAAATGGATTACATCGTTTTTTCCCCCCCTCATCAATCTACACACAATACCCCTTAATGACAAAGCAAAAACAGGTTTTTAGAAAATGTTGCTCAGTAAAATATTTAAAAAATGGAAATATCACATTTACATAAGTATTCAGACCCTTTCCTCAGTACTTTGTTGAAGAACCTTTTGCTGCGATTATTGTCTCGAGTTGTCTTGGGTACAAGCTTGGCACACCTGTATTTGGGGAGTTTCTCCCATTCTTCTCTGCAGATCCTCTCAAGCTCTTCCAGGTTGGATGGGGAGCGTTGCTGCACAGCTATTTTCAGGTCTCTCCAGAGATGGAGCAGATTTTCATGAAGGATCTATCAGTGCTTTGCTCTGTTCATCTTTGCTTCGATCCTGACTAGTCTCCCAGTCCCTATGGCTGAAAAACATCTCTACAGCATGATGCTGCCATCACCATGCTTCACCATAGGTATGGTATCAGGTTTCGTACAGATGTGAAGCTTGGCATTCAGGCCAAATAGTTCAATTTTGGTTTCATCAGACCAGAGAATCTTGTTTCTCATGGTTTGAGAGTCTTTAGGTGACTTTTTGCAAGTGGGCTGTCATGTGCCTTTTACTGAGAAGTGGCTTCCGACTGGCCACTCTACCATAAAGACCTGATTGGTGTAGTGCTGGTTGTCCTTCTGGAAGGTTCTCACATCTCAACAGAGAAACTCTGGAGCTCTGTCAGAGTGACCATCTGGTTCATGTTCACCTCCCTTACCAAGGCTCTTCTCCCTCGATGGCTCAGTTTGGTCCGGCGACCAACTCCAGGAAGAGTCTTGGTGGTTTGAAACTTCTTCCATTTAAGAATGCTGCAGACATTTTTTGGTACCCTTCCCCAGATCTGTGCCTCAACACAATCCTGTCTCGGAGCTTCCACCTCATGGCTTGGTTTTTGCTCTGACATGCATAGTCAACTGTGGGACCTTATATAGACAGGTGTGCCTTTCCAAATCATGTCCAATCAATAACATTTTCAACAGGTGGACTCCAATCAAGTTGTCGAAAAATCTCAAGGACGATCAATGGAAACAGGATGCATCTGAGCTCAATTTCGAGTCTCACAGCAAAGGGTCTGAATACTTATGTAAATAAGGTATTTCAGTTATTTATTTCTAATACATTTGCAAAAATTTCTGAACCTGTTTTCACTTTGTCATTATGGGCTATTCTGTGCAGATTGCTGAGGATTTTATGTATTTAATACATTTTAGAATGAGGCTGTAAGGTAACAAAATGTGGGAAAAGTCAAGGGGTCTGAATACTTTCAGAAGGCACTGTATCTGGGAGTGTGAGAAGAGGAGTGAAAGCTCTGTGTGTGTCTGGCTTTATCTTGTTGCGGTTGTGTGGACGGATGCATGTTATCTGTCCTGTTTAGAGAGTCCTGATAAGGACTGCCCTCTGCGGTGCCTGAATAAAGAGGAGGCCCTTCTCTCGTGTGAGTGTGTTCATCTGTATGCATACCCTGAACGGAGGACGCCACCTATGATCTCCCTTGCTTTCCCATTCCCTTTTTCTCCCTCCGGTACTCTTTCATTCTCTCATACCCCCACCCAGCACTCCCTTTCCTTCCTCTGTTTTCCTCTCTTCGTCCCTCTCTCCATCCCCCTCTCCGTTCTCTCTTTCATCTGAAAGGTAAACTGTTAGCGTGCTAGACGTTGATATATGGTGTTTCTCTGTCACTTCCCTCTGGTAGGCTCACAGGAATAGAGTGGTCTGCTGCTCTCCAGGTGACGCGAGTGAGTGGGTCGGTTTGTTTCCCTGCACACAGCCCGGGGGGTAATATAAACCCATACACTCCCCATTGATACCTTTTTATTTCCTAAAGACGGTGAAATATATGATGCAGGGTTGTGGAGTAACGGATTACAGCTGTGCGATTGAGAGGGTCTTGTCTGGCTGCGTCATCACTTGGTACGGCGAATACAAGGCACCCGACCCCAAGGCACTACAGAGGGTGGTGAGTACGGCCCAGTACATCACTGGGGCCAGGAGCGCTGCCATTCAGGACCTCTATACCAGGCGGTGTCGGAGGAAGGACCAAAAAATTGTCAAAGACTATCCACCCAAGCCATAGACGGTTCTCTCTGCTACCGCACGGCAAGCGGTCCTGGAGTGCCGAGTCAGGCACTAACAGAACCTTGAACAACTTCTACCCGCTAAACAAGACACCTAAATAGCCAATCAAATGGCTACCCGGACTACCCTCACACTCACACATACTTAGACTGACACCTCAACTCAAATACACACACACACACACACACACACACACACACACACACACACACACACACACACACACACACACACACACACACACACACACAAATGTTTCTCACTCATCACCTACGCTGCTGCTACTGTCTTATCTATCCTGTTGCCCAGTCACTTTACACCTACCTAATCAAATGGCTACCCAGACTATTTGCGTTGTACCCCTCTCTTTTATACTGCTGCTACTTTCTGGTTATTATCTATGCACAGTCACTTTAACTATACCTCGACTAGCTTGTGCCCCCGCACATTGACTCAGTACCCCTGTATATAGCCTCACTGATGTTATTTTACTGCTGCTCTTGAACTATTTGTAAATTTGTTATTTTTTACTTATCTATTTTTGACTTAACACTTGTTTTTCTTAACTGCATTGTTGGTTAAGGTCTCGTAAGTAAGCATTTCACTGTAAGGTCTACTACACCTGTTATATTCGGCGCATGTGACAAATATAATTTGATTTGATTTTAGTACATACACTATGTATATTTTTAAAGATCTATCTTTCACTCTGCGTTATAAGTAAGAATTTCACTGTTAGTCTACACCTGTTGTTTACTAAGCATGTGACAAATAACATGTAATTTTATTTGATGTTATGGATTACAAAAAAAACGAACTAGAATCCATTACGTTACCAGCAAAAGCATTGTAATCAGATTACAAATATTTTTGAGAAACTAGAAAATTACGTCTCAGATTACTTTTAAATTCAGAAAGGATGTTTGCGAAACAAATCTTTGACACCTGTTTTTATCAATGACATTCAAATCAACATTAAAACATTTGCAAATTTAAATGCGTTTGATGGATCTGGGGGGGAAAAGCAGGAATATGCTTTTGTTGTATTCAGTCCAAGCAATGTCTTCCAATGGTGCGACTGCTGTCGTCATCGAAAGATTATCCAACTTGAATAAACACTTGGAGGTAAGGATGACAGCAGTGGTGTAGCCTAGGGGTGATAGGGATATCACTTACTATTAATAGCTACTTAGTGCATTGGTGTGAATCACACTGCTGCTCTCTCATTTAGATAATTGCGCTTTACGGATTGTGGTTGATGTGGATGGCTGTTCACAAATGTACACTAACGTTCAAAAGTTTGGGGTCACTTAGAAATGTCCTTGTTTTTGAACTTTTTTGTCCATTAAAATAACATCAAATTGATCAGAAATATAGTGTACACATTGTTAATGTTGTAAATGACATTTTTTAATTTTTTTAAATTATTTTTTTAAACCTTTTTTTAACCAGGCAAGTCGGTTAAGAACACATTCTTATTTTCAATGACGGCCTGGGAACAGTGGGTTTAACTGCCTGTTCAGGGGCAGAACGACAGAACGACCTTGTCAACTCGGGGGTTTGAACTCGCAACCTTCCAGTTACTAGTCCAACGCTCTAACCACTAGGCTACGCTGCCGCCCCAATGACGATTGTAGCTGGCAAATTTTTTATGGAATATCTACATTAGGCAGCAAACATCATTCCTGTGTTCCAATGGCACCAAGTTTATCATTTCAAAAGGCTAAATGATCATTAGAAAACACTTTTGCATTTATGTTTGCACAACTGAAAACTGTTGATTAAAGAATCAATCAAACTGGCCTTCTTTAGACTTGTTGAGTATCTGGAGCATCAGCATTTGTGGGTTCGATTGCAGGCTCAAAATGACCTGAAACAAATACCTTTCTTCTGAAACTCGTCAGTCTATTCTTGCTCTGAGAAATGAAGGCTATTCCATGCAAAAATATCCCAGAAATGTTCCATATGCACAAAAAGCTTATTTCTCTCAAATTCTGGTCACAAATTTATTTACATCCCTGTTAGTGAGCATTTCTCATTTGCCAAGATATTCCAGCCACCTGACAGATGTGGCATAACAAGAAGCTGATTAAACAGCATGATCATCACACAGGTGCACCTTGTGTTGGGGACAATAAAAGGTCACTCTAAAATGTGCAGTTTTGTCACACAACAGAATGCCACAGATGTCTCAAGTTGTGAAGTAGCAAGCAATTGGCATGCTGACTGCAGGAATATCCACCAAAGCTGTTGCCAGAGAATGGAATGTTAATTTCTCTACCATAAGCTGCCTCAAACGTTGTTTTAGAAAATTTGGCAGTACGTCCAACCGGCCACACAACTGCAGACCACGTGTAACCACACCAGCCCAGGACCTCCACATCCGTCTTCTTCACCTGCGGGATCGTCTGAGGGGGAGGTTGGGGGTGCTGAGGACTATTTATGTCTGTAATAAAACATTTGTGGGGGAAAACTAATTCTGATTGACTGGGTCTGGCTCCCCAGTGGGTCGGCCTATGCCCTCCCAGGCCCACCCATGGCTGCCATAGATTAGGGCCTAATTAACTGTAAATTAGTCAAATCATTGAGATTGTTGCATCTTGCGTTTACATTTCTGTTCAGTATATATTTACATATTTCCAAGTCCTATTCTTTAAGATCAAGGGATATTACATTAATTGGAATGACTGGAAATCTGACAGACTTTTGTTTTTAATGTAAAGAAATGGCCTAATCGTATTATTATCTGTAGTAGAAAGCAATGGGTTAGAAGAAGCCTATATAACCAACCTATAAAACAAGGATCATCAACTAGATTCATCACCAGGCCCTATCTTTTATTGAGCGAATGGTCGGTTGGCCGGAACATAATTACAGATCATTTTTTGACTGCAAATTGACCACAGGAAGCCCAACAGATATGTTTGACTAAAACATAATCATTTCAAACTTTACTTACATTTGTATACGATCATATGTGTCTCTCTATTATGCATGGGAATACTTGGAACATATTTCTTAAATAAAAATCACTTGGAGCTGATTTCCAGGTGTTTTTACAGCCTTTTATGTCCAACAATGTAATGTGTATATATTTTCTTTGCTCAGAAAACTTTGAAGGACAAATAAAACCACCCGCAGGCCACTAGTTGGGGAACCTTGCCACAAAATAAAAGGCAACATCCATTTATGGCCAGCTATGTAAACTCTAACATTGATTTATTCTACAATAGATGTCGTTCAATTGGTAATATACATTTCTTCTAATGGCTATTAAGGGCACAAGTAACTGGAAGTAATAAGATTACAAACTACATTCTGAGTTTTGGTCATCCAAAAGTTACATTACTGATTACAATTTTTGGACAGGTAACAGATTACATTTAGAAAGTAACATACCCAACCCTGAATGACGTGGGCACATTTTTATATTATCACTTTTCCTGCAATAACTGGTACAGGACACATATTGTAGCTGGACTTTGTATTAACGACTATGATTAAACATAGTTCCTCACTGTTGAGTTTGCGGGAGACAAACAAGATCAACCATTTAGATCATGTAGTCAGCCTCCTGTTTCTGGTGAAAGTAAATAAATAATGCCAGCATGGTACCACATCCAGAGGTACATCAAATATTTACACCTCTTGACTTTTTCTACATTCTGTTGCGTTACATCTTGAATTTAAAATGGATTCAATTTAGATTTATTTTTTTGTCGCTGGCTTACTCACAATACCCCATAATCTCAAGGTACATTTTCATTTTTTTTTTAACAAATTAATAAAAAATGAAAAGCTGAAATGTCTTGAGTCAATACGAAGTCGCATAATAAGTGGCATGGACTCTGTGCGCGACAATAGAGTTTAAGATGATTTTTGAGCGACTACCTCATCTCTGTACCTCACACATACAATTATCTGTAAGGTCCCTCAATCGAGCAGTGAATTTCAAACACCGATTCAATCACAAAGACCAAGGACATTTTCCAATGCTTCACCAAAGAAGCAGACATTGAATATCCCTTTGAGCATGGTGAAATTATTCATTACACTTTGGATGGTGTATTAATACTCTACAAAGATACAAGTGTCCTTCCTAACTCAGTTGCCGGAAAGGACACCGCTCAAGGATTTCACCATGAGGCCAATGGTGACTTTAAAACACTTGTACAGTGCCTTGCAAAGTAATCAATTTTAGAATGAGGCTGTAACGTAACATAATGTGGAAAAAGTCAAGGGGTCTGAAATGCACAGTACATTGGCAGAATGGTTGAAAATTACTGAATACCTCTTATTATGTTTTTACCCAATATCCAAACCCAATGCATGCAAACATTACATCAGTATGTGTGCGTGCGTGCCTTGTGCGTGTTAATTCAAAATAAATGTATTCTCTCACATACGCAGTTTACAGCAGGTATAAATGGTGCAGCGAAGTGCTTATTTGCTAGCTCCCTCAACAGTGCTGGACAATAATCAATATCAATAAAAAGAGTCAAGTCAAAATACATTTTGTGTTTTAGTCTCCATATATTTAAAGACAGTCCAGGAGACTCAGTCATGCAGCCTTGGCTTCGCCTCTCTCTTTCAGGCTTCTTGGTAAAGGCACACACACACACACACACACGCACGCGTCTCTACCTCACACATTCCCCATCCTAACCAATGTGGTCGTAATACAGAGCAATGTCTTTATAGTGTGTGTCTTATTGCAGGCAGGGTATTCTCCCCCTGGCATAATAATCCCATTGATTTAGAATGATAATAACACACTTTATGGCTTTTGTACTGTCCTGTGTGTGCGTGTGTGCGTGTGTGCGTGTGTGCGTGTGCGCGTGTGTGTTTATGTATCAGTTATAATAGCATGTTTTCTAGTCGCTACACACCATGTTATTTTCCTTTCTGTCTCCCTGCAGGACAAACCACAGCGCTTTATGGAGGTTTATCTGTGATGTGTCTGTGATATTGCTCTATCCTTTTTCTGGGCTGAGGTGGAGATGGGTTCTGCAGGTCACGGCTGTTGGCCATGGGCTGAGGTGGAGATGGGTTCTGCAGGTCACGGCTGTTGGCCATGGGCTGAGGTGGAGATGGGTTCTGCAGGTCACGGTTGTTGGCCATGGGCTGAGGTGGAGATGGGTTCTGCAGGTCACGGCTGTTGACCATGGGCTGAGGTGGAGATGGGTTCTGCAGGTCACGGTTGTTGGCCATGGGCTGAGGTGGAGATGGGTTCTGCAGGTCACGGCTGTTGGCCATGGGCTGAGGTGGAGATGGGTTCTGCAGGTCACGGCTGTTGGCCATGGGCTGAGGTGGAGATGGGTTCTGCAGGTCACGGCTGTTGGCCATGGGCTGAGGTGGAGATGGGTTCTGCAGGTCACGGCTGTTGGCCATGGGCTGAGGTGGAGATGGGTTCTGCAGGTCACGGCTGTTGGCCATGGGCTGAGGTGGAGATGGGTTCTGCAGGTCACGGCTGTTGGCCATGGGCTGAGGTGGAGATGGGTTCTGCAGGTCACGGCTGTTGGCTGAGGTGGAGATGGGTTCTGCAGGTCACGGCTGTTGGCCATGGGCTGAGGTGGAGATGGGTTCTGCAGGTCACGGTTGTTGGCCATGGGCTGAGGTGGAGATGGGTTGCAGGTCACGGCTGTTGGCCATGGGCTGAGGTGGAGATGGGTTCTGCAGGTCACGGCTGTTGGCCATGGGCTGAGGTGGAGATGGGTTCTGCAGGTCACGGCTGTTGGCCATGGGCTGAGGTGGAGATGGGTTCTGCAGGTCACGGCTGTTGGCTGAGGTGGAGATGGGTTCTGCAGGTCACGGCTGTTGGCCATGGGCTGAGGTGGAGATGGGTTCTGCAGGTCACGGTTGTTGGCCATGGGCTGAGGTGGAGATGGGTTCTGCAGGTCACGGCTGTTGGCCATGGGCTGAGGTGGAGATGGGTTCTGCAGGTCACGGCTGTTGGCCATGGGCTGAGGTGGAGATGGGTTCTGCAGGTCACGGCTGTTGGCCATGGGCTGAGGTGGAGATGGGTTCTGCAGGTCACGGTTGTTGGCCATGGGCTGAGGTGGAGATGGGTTCTGCAGGTCATGGCTGTTGGCTGAGGTGGAGATGGGTTCTGCAGGTCACGGCTGTTGGCCATGGGCTGAGGTGGAGATGGTTTCTGCAGGTCACGGCTGTTGGCCATGGGCTGAGGTGGAGATGGGTTCTGCAGGTCACGGCTGTTGGCTGAGGTGGAGATGGATTCTGCAGGTCACGGCTGTTGGCTGAGGTGGAGATGGGTTCTGCAGGTCACGGCTGTTGGCCATGGGCTGAGGTGGAGATGGGTTCTGCAGGTCACGGCTGTTGGCCATGGGCTGAGGTGGAGATGGTTTCTGCAGGTCACGGATGTTGGCCATGGGCTGAGGGAAGAAATGCTTATTCTGGTCTTACAAGTCAGGACTCTGAGCGGGCTACTACTTTCATTAGGACTCATTGTATTGGTCACTCTAGGCAACAAGCAGTCAACAACATTATAGAACTCCCCAAGGTAATTTCTGCACAAACACACATACCAGGACCCTGTTTCCCAGAAGCATCTTTAAACATTTATTTTTTTAATCGTATCTTTTATTAGATGTTTTTATTTTTTCTCTATATATATATATATATATATTTACCTCTTTCTCCCCAATTTCATAGTCTCCAGTTGGTAGTTACTGTTTTGTCTCATCGCTGCAACTCCCGTACGGACTCGGGAGATGCGAAGGTCGAAACACAACCCAACCAAGACACACTGCTTCTTGACACAATGCCCACTTAACCCAGAAGCCAGCCGCACCAATGTGTCAGAGGAAACGTGCACTGCGCCCGGCCTGCTACCGGAGTCGCGAGTGCGCGATGGGACAAGGACATCCCTGCCGGCCAAACCCTCCCCTAACCGGGACGACACTGGGCCAATTGTGTGCCACCCTATGGGTCTCCCTGTCGCGGCCGGCTGCGACAGAGCCTGGACTCGAACCAAGAAACTCTAGTGGCACAGCCTTAGACCACTGCACCACTCGGGAAGCCCTTCCCAGAAGCAACTTAAGGCTAAGTTCATTGTTAGAACATCTTACGAATCTTTCAGCTGTTTCCCAAAACCATCGTTACTAAAGTTGCACTTGAAAACGCACGTTATTTACCGACTGCCTCAGACCACTCGTGTGTCATTTTCACCCACTGAACAGCTCTGTGACTACCGAAAACATCAGAACGAAGATGACTACAAAGTTGCAATTGTTACAAACAAGTGAAGGATAAAACGATGCTTCAAATGAAAGCTGAGATGACTGCATTAAAATATACTTACAGTAGGCATATAGACGACATATACTCAACAATAATATTCAACATGTAACAATTTCAAAGATTTTACCTAGTTACAGTTCATATAAGGAAATCTGTCAATTGACAGGGATGTTAACAGGTTTGTGCACAACGTTTGCGAGAAATCAGCTTTTTGTGCATATGGAAATTCCCTTGTAATATCTAGTAGACTGAACCAACTTTGTTTGTTTATGCTCAAAACAATTTAAAAACAACCGATGAGAAAATCTCTGTCCGTAGGAGAACAGTTTAAAAAAAAAAACTATAAATAATGAGTGTCCGTGTTACATGTGTTTGAGGAGGATGAGGTAAGGGTGTGTGTGTGTGTGTGGTGGGGGGGGCAGTACAGTAAGTGCTTTTTAAGGCTACATATAAATTCAAGCCTGGTACCATACTGTAGAAGTGTGAATTTCAATTGTCATGCATTAGGTGGTATTTGGAGATTGGCAGTAGGAGTAGAAATTGAATTCCACATATTGTCCTCTCCTCCTCTCTCGAGTGTTAAGCTCCATGGTACAGCCACTGTTTGCTTTAGAACGGAGAAGAGCTGTGGGCTTAGACTGAGAATAGCAGGGCTTTGTTTGCTAACTTATTGTACCACACACACACACACACAAACTTAGACACACAGTGACACCCACACAAATACTCAGACAGTATTTCATTACACACTTTGCTTAACTTTAGAAAATATGCTAAAGCCTCTGCTATTTCACGCTTAAATCTCTCCTTGGAGCAAAGCGTGTGGGGGAGAGCAATCATTGGTCTGGAGATTGAGGAAGTCACTTTTAACAATAGCCCGGTCTTAGTTGTGGAAACTCTTACAGGGCCATTTCTGTGTCTCACTCTCTTATAAAGTGTGTATATATATATATATATATATTTAAAGAATAAGGCCCGAGGGGTTGTGGTATATAGCCAATATACCACGGCTAAGGGCTGTTCTTATGCACAACGCAACAATGCTTGCCTGGATTACTGACTTTAGCCGTGGTATATTGGCCATACACCGCAAACCCCCTAGGTGCCTTACTGCTATTATAAACTGGTTACCAATGTAATAAAAGCTGAAAAAAATAATTGTTTTGTCACACCCGTGTTATATGGGATAGCGAGGATACTGGACAGATATTTCAAGGGGTGCGGGCATGAGACACAACCTCTCCAACAGCTCTAACAGGAACCTCTCTGATGGAATTATACACTTCCCTTGGCCTCCCCACTCTTTCTTTCTTCCCCTCTCACTCTTTCACAGTCCATCTCCTCACTGCTCCTCCCTCTCCAAGCTTGCTCCACAACTTATCACTCTTCCTCTCTTGTCTATCTCTGTTCCTCTTCTGGTGTAGGTTATGCGAGTGTTGATGGTTGGTTGTGACAGGGTTTGAGAGGGTGTTTAATTGTGATGGACCCTGTAGGGTGTTCTACACTTAGCTCTGTCTCACTGACATTGTGTGAAAGGCTACTTTAGGGAAATACCCCCCCCTCTTTCCCCTTCTATATCCCCCATTCCAAGAGTCTTTGACCTCCATGGCTCATAGTCTAATCCATGCAAGGTCACATCCTGTGCGTGGGTACCTGTTTTTGTGTGTGTTGTCACCTAGTAGTTATTTATACTTCCTGCTGAGGTCATTTCTTCTGTTGTCTCTGACCTCTGACCTTTGAGTCATCCCCTGCGGTTGCCATGGGTTCTCTACAGGTCTGGATGGTCACTTTACCTGCTTTATAATGGCATGTTTGGACAAGTGGAGGCACAATAAAAAAAAGTTGTACGAAGCATACATTTGCCGGAGGTTGCTGTGGTATGCTAATACAACAGGTGTAGACCTTACAGTGAAATGCTTACTTCCAAGCCCATTACCAACAATGCTTTAAGAAGTTTTTAAGAAAAAGTGTTAAGTAAAAAATAGAAAATAAAATTGTGCATAACAAGTAATTAAACCGCAGCAGTAAAATAACCATAGCGAGGCTATCTACAGGGGGTACCGGTACAGAGTCAATGTGCGGGGGCACCGGCTAGTCGAGGTAATTGAGGTAATATGTACATGTAGGTAGAGTTAAGGTGGCTATGCATAGATAATAAACAGAGAGTAGCAGCAGCGTAAAAGAGGGGTCTGGGTAGCCCTTTTGATGAGCTGTTCAGGAGACTTGTGGTTTGGGGGTAGAAGCTGTTACAAAGCCTTTTGGACCGAGACTTGGCGCTCCGGTACCGCTTGCCGTGCGGTAGCAGAGAGAACAGTCTATGACTAGGGTGGCTGGAGTCTTAGACCATTTTTAGGGCCTTCCGCTGACACCCCCTGGCATAGTGGTCTTGGATGGCAGGGAGCTTGGCCCCAGTGATGTACTGGGCCGTACGCACCACCCTCTGCAATGACTTGTGGTCGGAGGCCGAGCGGTTGCCATACCAGGCGGTGATGCAACCAGCCAGGAGCACATTATCTCTCTCTACTCCATTGTTATGACATAAGCACAGTACATTGAGCTGAGGAATTACAAAAAGACTGTAGTGAGTTCTACAGTATTACCGGTAATCAAATCATTCGGCTCATGTCTTTGTGACGTGTTTCAGCTGCAGTCACAGGATCACCCAGTGCGTGGTCCATAATGCCACATCAGCTGATCAATAGCTAAGATTTAAGGATGAGATCAACCTACTGACCTTACATTCTGTGTGTGTGTGTACAGTGTGTAAGTGCTCCAAGAGCAGGAGGAACCTCCGCAGGGGTTCTCTCATCGCTATCTCCTTCTAGGAACACCGTGGGGGTTATAGAAGGCGTTGCATAGAAAAATACACATTTGTATGTTGAATCCCTTGATTAATTAAGGACATGTTCTTGCCACTTTCCCACTAGAGCCTATAATACTCACACCCATCCATCCATCCTTGTGTGTGTGTGTGAGGGCCACCTTTTTTTTGTGTGTGTGTGTGTGTGTGTGTGTGTGTGTGTTGTGTGTGTGTGTGTGTGTGTGTGTGTGTGTGTGTGTGTGTGTGTGTGTGTTTTTGTGCCGCCTAGCGTGTGTATGTGTATATACAGTTGAAATCGGAAGTTTACATACATCTTAGCCAAATACATTTAAACTCAGTTTTTCACATTTCCTGACATTTAATCCTAGTAAAAATTCCCTGTCTTAGATCAGTTAGGATCACCACTTTATTTTAAGAATGTGAAATGTCAGAATAATAGTAGAGAGAATGAGTTATTTCAGCTTTTTTATTTCTTTCATCACATTCCTAGTATGTCAGAAGTTAACATGCACTCAATTACTGTTTGGTAGTCGAGACCCAGGGTCTCGAGCTTGATGACGAGCTTGGAGGGTACTATGGTGTTGAATGCCGAGCTGTAGTCGATGAACAGCATTCTCACATAGGTATTCCTCTTGTCCAGATGGGTTAGGGCAGTGTGCAGTGTGGTTGAGATTGCATCGTCTGTGGACCTATTTGGGCGGTAAGCAAATTGGAGTGGGTCTAGGGTGTCATGAGTTATTTCAGCTTTTATTTCTCTCATCACATTCCTAGTATGTCAGAAGTTAACATGCACTCAATTACTGTTTGGTAGCATTGCCTTTAAATTGTTTAGCTTCTTTGGGACTGGGGGGCAGTATTGAGTATCTTGGATGAGTAAGTTGCCCAGAGTAAACTGCCTGCTACTCAGGCCCAGTTGCTAATATATGCATATTATTAGTAGATTTGGATAGAAAACACTGAAGTTTCTAAAACTGTTTGAATGATGTATGTGAGTATAACAGAACTCATATGGGAGGCAAAAACTTGAGAAAAAGTCCAACCAGGAAGTGGGAAATCTGAGGTTTGTAGTTTTTCAAGTCATTGCCTATCGAATATACAGTGTCTATTGGGTCATATTGCACTTCCTAAGGTTTCCACTAGATGTCAAAAGTCTTTAGAACCTTATTCTATGCTTCTACTGTGAAGGAGGGGGGAATGGGAGCTGAATGAGTCAGAGGTCTGCCAGAGTGGCATAAACTGATCACGCGTGCTCACGTGAGAGTTAGCTTGCGTTCCATTGCATTTCTACAGACAAAGGAATTCTCCAGTTGGAACATTATTGAATATTTATGATAAAACCATCCTAAAGATTATTTCTATACTTCGTTTGACATGTTTCTACGAACTGTAATATGACTCTGACTCTTTCGTCTGAACTTTTGCCTGGACTTGCCCTCGCGTTGTGAGTTTGGATTGTGTACTAAACGCGCAAACAAAAAGGAGTTATTTGGACATAAATGATGGACTTTATCAAACTAATCAAACATTTATTGTTGAACTGGGATTCCTGTGAGTGCATTCCAATGAAGATCATCAAAGGTAAGTGAATATTTATAATGCTATTTCTGACTTCTGTTGACTCCACAACGTGGCAGATATCTGTATGGCTTGTTTTGTTGTCTGAGAGCTGTGCTCAGATTATTGCATGGTGTGCTTTTTCGGTAAAGCTTTTTTGAAATCTGACACAGCGGTTGCATTAAGGAGAGGTTTATCTAAAGTTCCATGCATAACGCTTGTATTTTCACCAACGGTTATGATGAGTATTTATGTAAATTGATGTGGCTCTCTGCAAAATCACTGGATGTTTTGGAACTACTGAACATAACGCGCCAATGTAAACTCAGATTTCTGTATATAAATATAAACTTTATCGAACAAAACACACATGTATTGTGTAACATGAAGTCCTATGAGTGTCATCTGATGAAGATCATCAAAGGTTAGTGATTAATTTTATCTCTATTTCTGCTTTTTGTGAGTCCTCTCTTTGGCTGGAAAAATGGTTGTGTTTTTCTGTGACTAGTTGCAGACCTAACATAATCGTTTGGTGTGCTTTCGTTGTAAAGCCTTTTTGAAATCGGACACTGTGGCTGTATTTACAACAAGTTTATCTTTAAAATGGTGTAAAATACTTGTATTTTTGAGAAATTTTAATTATGGGATTTCTGTTCTTTTGAATTTGGCGCCCTGCAATTTCACTGGCTGTTGGCGAGCTGGGACGCTACCGTCTCACATATCCCAGAGAGGTTAACTTGGGTCAAAAGTGTTGGGTAGCCTTCCACAAGCTTCCACAATAAGTTGGGTGAATTTTTGCCCCTTCCTCCTGACAGAGCTGGTGTAACTGAGTCAGGTTTGTAGGCCTCCTTGCTCGCACAGGCTTTTTCAGTTCTGCCCACAGATATTCTATAGGATTAAGGTCAGGGCTTTGTGATGGCCACTCCAATACCTTGACTTTGTTGTCCTTAAGCCATTTTGCCACGACTTAGGAAGTATGCTTGGGGTCATTGTCCATTTGGAAGACCCATTTGCGACCAAGCTTTAATTTCCTACCTGATGTCTTGAGATGTTGCTTCCACATAATTTTCCTGCCTCATGATGCCATCTATTTTGTGAAGTGCACCAGTCCCTCCTGCAGAAAAGCACCCCCACAACATGATGCTGCCACCCCCGTGCTTCAAGGTTGGCATGGTGTTCTTCAGCTTGCAAGCCTCCCCCTTTTTCCTCCAAACATAACGATGGTCATTATCGCCAAACAGTTTTTTTGTTTTATCAGACCAGAGGACATTTATCCAAAAAGTATGATCTTTGTCCCCATGTGCAGTTGCAAACCGTAGTCTGGCTTTTTTTATGGCGGTTTTGGAACAGTGGCTTCAGCCTTGCTGAGCGGCCTTTCAGGTTATGTCGATATAGGACTCGTTTTTACTGTGGATATAGATACTTTTGTACCTGTTTCCTCCAGCATCTTCACAAAGTCCTTTGCTGTTGTTCTGGGATTGATTTGCACTTTTCGCACCAAAGTACGTTCATCTCTGAGACAGAATGCATCTCCTTCCTGAGCGGTATGACGGCTGCATGGTCCCATGGTGTTTATACTTGCGTACTTTTGTTTGTACAGATGAACATGGTACCTTCAGGAGTTTGGAAATTGCTCCCAAAGATGAACCAGGTCTTGGCTGATTTCTTTTGATTTTCCCATGATGTCAATTAAAGAGGCACTGAGTCTGACGGTAGGCCTTGAAATACATCCTCAGGTACACCTCCAATTGACTCAAATTATGTCAATTAGCCTAACAGAAGCTTCTAAAGCCATGACATCGTTTTCTGGAATTTTCCAAGCTGTCAATTTAGTGTATGTAAACTTCTGACCCACTGGAAGTGTGATACAGTGAATTATAAGTTAAATAAACTGTCTGTAAACAATTGTTGGAAATTACTTGTCATGCACAATGTAGATGTCATAACAGACTTGCCAAAACTATAGTTTGTTAACAAGAAATTTGTGGAGTGGTTGAAAAACGAGTTTTAATGACTCCAACCTAAGTGTATGTAAACTTCCGACTTCAACTGTATATATATATATGTATACATGTGACATCAGGTGTGAGCACAGCCATGCATGTGCACCCTGGATGTGAGTAATAATGTATGCATCTCCATACTACAGTGGTTGGATGTAGGGCTGTTACGGTGACTGTACCTCTGCCACACTGGCGGTTACGAGTCATGACGTCATGACGACCAATTGTCACGAGAATTAGGCTTTTCCAAGCTCTGATGTTGCTGATGGTCATTAGTAGCCTATAATGGTCATTAGTAGCCTAACAAACTTGCTAACTACCTGGTACTCAGCACTCTATTGTCCCTCTAATCACTCTGACATCAATGCAAATGTGATCTAAAATCTAATCAAACACCGCATGAGAGCCCATGAGCTCATGTTGTCCAACATTGCTATAGGCTATGCAATTGAGTGAGAAAACAGAGTTTTGATGGCCTCTATTAAAAAGCGGAGGATCCCATCAGCTTTCTATAGGCTTGGCCTATTACATTTTATTCATGAACTTTCCTAATGTAAGCACATTGCTTCACTTTAACACAGGAACATAGCCTACCTGTCTTGCACGAAAATGAAAATCAAATCAAATCAAATCAAATTTTATTTGTCACATACACATGGTTAGCAGATGTTAATGCGAGTGTAGCGAAATGCTTGTGCTTCTAGTTCCGACAATGCAGTAATAACGAACAAGTAATCTAACTAACAATTCCAAAAAACTACTGTCTTATACACAGTGTAAGGGGATAAAGAATATGTACATAAGGATATATGAATGAGTGATGGTACAGAGCAGCATAGGCAAGATACAGTAGATGATATCGAGTACAGTATATACATATGAGATGAGTATGTAAACCAAGTGGCATAGTTAAAGTGGCTAGTGATACATGTATTACATAAGGATGCAGTCGATGATATAGAGTACAGTATCTACGTATGCATATGAGATGAATAATGTAGGGTAAGTAACATTATATAAGGTAGCATTGTTTAAAGTGGCTAGTGATATATTTACATCATTTCCCATCAATTCCCATTATTAAAGTGGCTGGAGTTGAGTCAGTGTCATTGACAGTGTGTTGGCAGTAGCCACTCAATGTTAGTGGTGGCTGTTTAACAGTCTGATGGCCTTGAGATAGAAGCTGTTTTTCAGTCTCTCGGTCCCAGCTTTGATGCACCTGTACTGACCTGGATGACAGCGGGGTGAACAGGCAGTGGCTCGGGTGGTTGATGTCCTTGATGATCTTTATGGCCTTCCTGTAGCATCGGGTGGTGTAGGTGTCCTGGAGGGCAGTTAGTTTGACCTCACTACCCTCCCTTACGGTGATGCAGTTGTACCAGGCGGTGATACAGCCCGCCAGACCATCACTGACCCTCTCAGCCTCCTGAGGTTGAAGAGCCTTACTGTCTGTGTGAGTGGGGCGGTGCAGAACTTAAAACTTGCTACCCTCTCCACTACTGTTCCCAGGCGGTGAGGGCCCTCACAGCCCGCCAGGATGCTGCATAGATGACATGTCTTTTTAATCCCATGCCCCTGTTCCGAGACAGGTGCGTGATAATGGTTAATTCTAAATCAAAACCAATTTCACACATATATTATTTAGTTTAGTTTTAAGCACATTAATCCTCTTTATAACCGGCGTAGAGCTTAACTGGTATACATAGGCTGTGCGTGAGTTTCAATTTTGGGGAAGATCATTTTCACCATAAAAATTAACCTTTATAATAAAGCATTACATGCATTATCGCATTTGTGAACAGTGTTTGCCCGCTAATTGATCGCATTTTTGAACGTTTGCGCCTATTGCCTATGCCGTGTCCGCATTGCTGCGTTTATCAACATTTTAAGCTAAACAATCAGCTGATCAGTTTTTTTTTGTTGATCCGAGTGGTTGTATTAATTTGGGATCCCACAACAGTCTCAGAGTTTGTTTTTTGGATATTTATTTATTGCACAGAAAATCAAGTTGACCAATCGAATAGGTCAACTTTTGTACTATGGGGATGGTATGTGGACAGTTCTAACATCTTCAATATGGACATGGAATTCAATAAGAGGGACGCACACAGTTGCGTCCCCGATGTGTCTGTCTGTAGCCTACTTCTTAGCTGAAATGCCTGTGAGAAGGACCCGATCACGTGACTGACATTGGCTACATCTGAGAGAGCCAAGTGAGTGAGAGGTGCATTGTAGCACGGCAGCCGGGAGAAGGGAATTATAATTAGTGTATATTCAGCCCAAGGGCACAACGGCCACTTTGGCCACAAAAGGCATGGATTTCCTTAGGGGCATTACAGCCACACAATGGGGATGCCGCCGAGAAATTCAAGGCCTTCTGAGAATATTATCAAATGCTTTTCAAATTGTGAATGAGAGACTGATGAAGTGTGTGTAGCTTGCAACTTTTTTCAAATCATCATTCGAGTCCCATCATTCAGCCTTAGAATGTATTAAAAATCAAAACATATAGCCCAACATTTGTATCACAACTAAAGTTGCATAAAGAACTCTAAATTAAAGCATATAGGACCAGTTTCTTTGTTAACCTCGCACCACAGAATAGTTGCGTGTGCGCACTAACTCTGAAATCGTTTCGAGAAAATACTTTCTATTTTATTAAGCTGTGTTCAATTATATTCTTCATACTTTAAAAAAATAATACAAATATAATGCCACGGAATTCTTAGTAAATCTTGTCTGCTCAATGAACTAGTGTAGCCCACAGCCCTATGGCATAGCCATATCAGGGCCTAATATAAGGACAACTCAGAGTATGCTATTCTGTTCTTCTTAAATAGACTACATTTTATTAATATCATGTTTCTTTAGACCTGTCTAAAATAGATAATGGATTTACTGTGATGGTGTAGGCTATATTAAATTGATATATTAGTCTTTTTAAAATGTAGATGTTCCAAAGGTGTGCATCAGTGGCTTGTAGGCTTTGCGCGGAAGCCAGGATATGCTAAACGTGTTTATGCTAATTTAACGGTCAATTACATTTGAGACCGGCAGTTATTTGCTTGACAATCACCGGCTGACAACATTTCGTGACCTCCACAGCCCTAGTTGGAGGTTAGTTACAGAACCTAACTGCGTAATGACACATAACAGGAGGAATCCACAGATACGCATATTGCGCCACTCAAGTGTATGTGTCTGCTTAGGTGCATGTGTGTCTGTGTTGGTACTGTATGTGTACTCAGGCACGTGCTAGGTGGTCGGCAGAGGTGCTATGCATTTCTAAAATGTCATTGTTATGTTGTTGATGCAATACGTTGCAACACTGTCTGTACTCATTAGACAACGTATGGAATAGATAATGGGTCTTTATTATACTGCAGAGTTTCTCTCCAGTTCTGTACAGTTCTGTACAGTCCCTGCTCCTTTGATTTGACTGTTTGGTTGACAGAGACCTTTGGGTGCCCCGAGGCCTCCAGTACCTATACTGTTGGTTATTTCAAACTCCTCTATCCTCCCCTCTTCTCCTGCTGTCACCTGTTGATTCTCTCCTCTTCTCCTCTCCTACTGTAATCTGTAACTTCTCTCCTCCTCGAATCTCTCTCTCCTGTGACGACTCATTTACAGAGCTGACTTAATCAGATGTGCCCCAGCAGAGAGCAGTATTTTGGAGCCGTGTGTGTTTTGAGAGACAGAAAGTGAGCTGTGTGTGGCCTGCAGATAGCAGGGCTTAGCAGAAGGGGGACTGCACTGTAAGCCCTCAATTATATGCCCGACAGACTGATACGGCATTGAGACACGAAAGTAAGTGTGTGTGTGTGTGTGTGTCAGAGAGGGAGCGAGACAGACAGACAAACAGACAGATAATACACGTTTGTGTATGTTCCATGCGTTTGTCTGTCATAGTCCTTTCTGATAAATGACGAGCTCTTCTCCTCTGTGACTGTCTGTTGTCTCTTCCAGCAGACAGAATAACACAGCACATTGGCCTTCTGCTCTCAATTCAGTTCAATTCAAGGGGCTTTATTGGCATGGGAAACATATGTTAACATTGCCAAAGCAAGTGAAGTAGATAATAAACAATAAGAATGAACAGTAAACATTACACTCACAGAAGTTCCAAAATAATCATGATATTTCAAATGTCATATGTATATATACAGTGGTGTATCTCTCTCTTTCTCTCTATTTCTCTTTCTTTCTTTCTGACTCCTGGTACAGGGGAGGCTTTTTCCCTCACTGCCCTGATACACAGATGGACCGGGTGGGGGGAGGGAGGGAGTGGGGGTAAGGTGAAGAAAAGATGGAGATGGAACTCATTTGGTAGTTTCTTTTGTAAAATATGTATTCCTATTTCGTATTTGGCCCACCGAGATATCAAGAGGAAACCAAACATAGTCCTCATCCACAGCTAGATTAAACCAGCATTGGTCTCTCATTACTGTACAATGTTCATTTGAACTGTTTTATGTACAGGCTGTGCCCAGAGCGAAATAACCTTCACATCCTACTGGGCAGTACAGTTAGAGTGACCTTATACTGGGCAGTTGCTTTGTTCAAACAGCAAAGTATTGCTTTGTTCAGGTAACACTGTGCTTGTTGCTGTTAGTGTGAATTTGATTACAGAGTTAACTCAGTCACTGCTGATATAGCCCCATAACCTTAGTGCGGTACACCACTGTTGGCTCATACTGCCTCCATGTTATTAAACCCATGTGATGATATCAATGGGCCCACTATTAACCGCTTCACTGCTCTGCTATAGCCCCATAACCTTCCATGGACAAAGTTACTACTACACCTCACTGTACTATTGTCTTATTGTGAACCTCCATATTAACCCTCTATGGGGCTTCGAGGGGTGCACTGCTGATAAATCCAAATAACCCGTAATACCCAGAACCCTGCTCAGGCCGCTGGAGACAGACAAAGCAGTCCTTTCAGACAGCCTGGCAGGAAAACTGTCATTAAGGGACCAAGTACTACTACCTTTCATTAGAGCATATTATTCTAGAGTAAACTCCCATAGGACCCTTGTCTTACAACACACACGCAAACACTCCCCGTTATTAGGGGATATTAGCCTACATAAGGCCAAAGGCCCAAAAGGGCCCTATCGAACAACAAACAAAACACACACACACACACCCTGGTCGAACTTGGATAAACACATAACGTAACTGTTATGGGACCATTTAGCCTGTGAGCCCGAGGGGAAGTGGCAGCACATACAGCCTGTTTAGTGTTTAGCTATAGAAATATGAGACGGTCAATGTTTCCATCCTCACTTATACTTTATGGGATGGAAATTGTAGCTTTCTTGTAAATTGTTTTTATAGCTAGAAAACACACAAGCGCATACACACACATGCACTTGTGTGTGCACACACAGTATTATCAAAGCACAGACTATTCATTTACCCGATTATTTAGCTTGGATACAAACACCTACTGAGCGCTCATGGAACCCAAATATACGTTTTCGAGGTTTTATTGAGAGGGAAACGGAATTAGGCTGAGACTCAGATTTTTCTCTTTAAAATGTATGTCAAACAAACAACATTTGATTTCAAAGTTTAACAAACCAAATAACTCTCTCTCTCTCTCTCACAATGACTACTTTTAACAATTTACACTGAAAATGTGTCAAAAGTACATTCACTTGAAGAACAGTGCAGATGCAACGATTGGTAACCTTTTGATGATTTAAGTAGAAATTGTGCACAGATATAGAATTTTAAAAGGCTGTTATATTAAATGAAGTGCCCTTTAATATAGACCACATGGAAAATTCTATAAATTTGCTAAAGTGCCAACTTCTGGGAAGATTTGAACCCACTTAACCCCAGCATTTATCTAAGTTTTCACCAGAATCTTAAAAACCTAGTTATTTTGTTGCTTTGATAAAGTCATTTCTGAAGATGATTATTTAGATTATATAGTGTATAATTTTAAGGTAAAAAACAACAACCTGTCCCTCATTTTAAGGTCGACCCAGATACGTCGGAACTCTCTTTGGAAGAAAAAGCTGTCAACCCTGCCACTTAATAAAGTCATTTTTGTTATTTAACCTCTTGAGATGGTTAAACTTATTATTTTATGAAGTTGAACATGTGCTCTTTATGACAATGTTCAAATTAGGTGGAATTAAACGCTTTCCACACTCAAAAGGCACCTAATTGGCGGAACGACCCATCTATTTCTGAATACATGGTTAGAATACACAATCTCCCTAGCTACCACACAGCCAAGTGTATGTTGAGTGTTGTATTGAACATGGGCTGGGATTGGGCTTGTATGCATGCTTATTCTATGCTTATTGAACAGTGCAGCAGCTTACAGTAGCAATGGCAACAGCGTGTCATGTGGCTATAGTCAGTAATAACATTAGAGGAATCACATTAGGCTTTGGTTTAGGTTTATCAGGCAGTATTCCCACGAGTCAGTATTATTCAATTACTATTTGAAAAGAAATTCAGAGTCAAAGTGTGTGTGTGTGTGTGTGTGTGTGTGTGTGTGTGTGTGTGTGTGTGTGTGTGTGTGTGTGTGTACGCACACACAATGGAGACAGATGCACTTGAGCTCAATTTCGAGTCTCTTAGCAAAAGGTCTGAATACTTATATAAATAAGGTATTTTTGTTTTTAATACATTTGCAAACATTTCTAAAGACTTGTTTTCGCTTCGTCATTATTCGGTATTGTGTTTAGATTGCTGAGGGAAGGGTTTTATTTCATCCATTTTAGAACAAGGCTGTAACGTAACAAAATGTGGGAAAAAGTCAAGTGGTCTGAATACTTTCCGAAGGCACTGTATATATTGTGTGTGTCTGTCTCCGGGGCGGTCTACACTAAGCTTTCTCTTCCTTCCCTTATTATTCTGTTGTCATAGTAGCAGTGGGCTGGCCTGGCACTAGCCGTTACACTGAGTGACAAAAAAACATTAAGTCACTGACGTGTGTGTGTGTGTGCGCGCGTCAGTGACAGGAAGACAGATTGCAGCTCATTCTAGAACATGACATTCTAATCATTGGGTATGTTAATTAAGGCCACTGTATTGGAATGTTTCATGAGGGAACGGTCAGGTGGAACACTTTATGGCCATCAACACTGAGAGGGGTGTGTGTGTGTGCAACAGGAATCTGTGTGTGTGTGTGTGCTTGTAGGTATGCGTGCCTGTGTGTGTTATCCAATCCTTGAGTCAACTTGATTCCGACAAAATGTGGTTTTATGACAACCTTTTTGCCCTCATAGGCTTTTGCAAGCTTTTGTGTGTCTCTGTGTAAGAAATCGAGAAAAAGCGAGATAGTGTATGAGTCTTTCTAATTCTTGATATTGTCTAATAGTGTCACTGTCACCCACCGGGGTTAGCTAGACAATTGTAGCACCTTGAGTGTGCTGGCATACCACTGAATGACACATACAGTATCAGTCAAAAGTTTGGAAACACCTACTTATTCAAGGACCACAGAGTGAAGGAAAAGCAGCCAAGAAGTGCTCAGCATATGTGGGAACTCCTTCAAAACAGTTGGAAAAGCATTTCAGGTGAAGCTGGTTGAGAGAATGCCAGGAGTGTGCCAAGCTGTCATCAAGGTGGCTACTTTGAAGAATCTCAAAAATAAAATATTTGTTTAACACTTTTTTGGTTACTACATGATTCCATATGTGTTATTTCATAGTTTTGATATCTTCACCATTATTCTACTTTTTTTTTACCTCTTTGGGATAGGGGGCAGCATTTTCACTTTTGGATAAATAGCGTGCCCAATTTCAACTTCCTGCTACTCATGCCAAGAATATAAGATATTGATATTATTAGTAGATTTGGATAGAAAACACTCTGAAGTTTCTAAAACTGTTTGAATCATGTCTGTGAGTATAACAGAACTTATGTAGCAGGCAAAACCCCGAGGACTAACCGTTCAGAATTATTTTAATTTTTTTAGGTCTCTGTCTGTTCAGTGAGTTCTCGTTGGCAAACGATATTTCTTAGGAACTGGTTTTCAGTTCCTACCGCTTCCACTGGATGTCACCAGTCTTGGAATTTGGTTGAGGTTATTAATTTGTGCAATGAAGAAGTATGCAATCTAGGAACTGCATAACACTTTTGAGAGTTGCGCAAGACATGAAAAGTAGCATGGTTTGTTGTCTTCCTGTATTGAACACAGATAGACCCGTTTACAATTTGATAGATTATTAACGTTTATAAATAACTAAAGTTGTATTACAAGAGTAGTTTGAAATATTTTGGCAAAGTTTATATGCAAATTAATTACTTAAAAATCATACAATGTGATTTTCTGGATTTTTGTTTTAGATTCCGTCTCTCACAGTTGAAGTGTACCTATGATAAAAATTACAGACCTCTACATGCTTTGTAAGTAGGAAAACCTGCAAAATCGGCAGTGTATCAAATACTTGTTCTCCCCACTGTATATGGACGGAATTAATCTAACAAAAGGACCAGTTGTGATGTTTGTGGGACATATTGGAGTGCCAACAAAAGAAGCTCGTCAAAGGTAAGGCATGTTTTATATTTTATTTCTGCGTTTTGTGTAGCGCCTGCAGGTTTGAAATATGCTACCCTCTTTGTTTACTGTTGTGCTATCATCAGATAATAGCTTCTTATGCTTTTGCCGAAAAGCCTTTTTAAAATCTGACACGTTGACTGGATTCACAACGAGTGTAACTTTAATTGAGTATCTTACATGTGTGTTTTAATGAAAGTTTAGATTTTTATATAAAATTTAAAAAATTTCCCCGGCTGCATTTTCCCATTTTTTTGCCCAAGTGGGACGCAACCATCCCCTATACCATAATTAAAGAAAGAAAAACCCTTGAATGAGTAGGTGTGTCCAAACTCTTGACTGGTACTGTATATAGTATACTGCTACAAGGCTAGCTAAGGCTAGCTTCCACCATCCATGTTTTGCATTATAAAGTACCATTTCTACTGTGTGTGGGAGACTGTCAGCTAGTCAATGAGAGAGAGAGGGAAGCAGTTGTAGTGCTGCTCACAGTTAAGTGATTCAGTGTTATGTTTACCAAGTTCCAATTGAATCATCTGTTGTTGTTGTTTATTACTTTGTTGTTGTTGCTGCTGCCAGGGTGTGCGTTGGTGGCAGCAATTTGGGCGATTTGCAAGAACAAAAACAGTTAAATGGTTTTCTAACAATTGTATGAGCCATTGAAGTTCAAGAGAAGATGCTTGTTTGCAGTATGATGCTAAATGCTACTTCATCCCATGTTAAGGGATATACATCTATTCCGTTTGTTGGCTCTGTTTACAATGGTGTATTTTTGTTGATTTATCCTTTATTTTATCAGGGCATTATAGTTGTGTGTGTTTTGCCCACTTTTCTAGCTACAGTATAAGTATTGGGTAGAAACCCCTCCGTGGTGTGTGTGTGTGTGTGTGTGTGTGTGTGTGTGTGTGTGTGTGTGTGTGTGTGTGTGTGTGTGTGTACGAGTGAATATTTCATCACATTTACTCTCCACGGATCAGCAGCAGGCAGAGAGGATCATGGTCCATGTGATAGTGTTTGATGGAATGTTCCAGACAGATATCTGATATGTGCTGTACAGTACTGTGGAAGTGGGTTGTGGAATGTTGCCTTTCCAGCCAGTGCCTGCTACGGTAGTAGTTATTTAATGGGATGGTGTGAGCATTGTGATTTAGCAGGGTCTGCTAGCAGCAACCGTCTGTCTGTCTCTGTGATGAAGAGGAATCCACTACAAGGTTACCACAAATAAATATGGCCGCCCACTTACATCATCAATCAGCGTAGAGTTATGTCAGGGCAAAGCCTGCTTGTAAACTTATCAGAGCTTGCCAGATTCATATCTCTTCTTGAGGAGATGGGAATAAGAAATACGTGGAATTTATAGTATTAGTTGCACAAACTAAAAAAAGAAATACATTTGAAGTCGGAAGTTTACATACACTTAGGTTGGAGTCATTAAAACTTGTTTTTCAATCACTCCACAAATGTCTTGTTAACAAACTATAGTTTTGGCAAGTCAGTTAGGACATGTACTTTGTGCATGACACAAGTCATTTTTCCAAATATTGTTTACAGACAGATTATTTCACTTATAATTCACTGTATCACAATTCCAGTTGGTCAGAAGTTTACATACACTAAGTTGACTGTGCCCTTAAACAGCTTGGAAAATTCCAGAAAATGATGTCATAGCTTTAGAAGCTTCTGATAGGCTAATTGACATCATTTGAGTCAATTGGAGGTGTACCTGTGGATGTATTTCAAGGCTACCTTCAAACTCAGTGCCTCTTTGTTTGACATCATAGGATCACAAGAAATCAACCAAGACCTCAGAAAACAAATTATAGACCTCCAGAAGTCTGGTTCGTCCTTGGGAGCAATTTCCAAATGCCTGAAGGTATCACGTTCATATGTACAAACAATTGTACGCAAGTACAAACACCATGAGACCACGCAGCCGGCATACCGCTCAGGAAGAAGACTCATTCTGTCTCCTAGAAATGAACGTACTTTGGTGCGAAAAGTGCAAATCAATCCCAGAACAACAGCAAAGGACCTTGTGAAGATGCTGGAGGAAGCGTGTACAAAAGTATCTATATCCACAGTAAAACCAGTCCTATATCGACATAACCTGAAAGGCCGCTCAGCAAGGAAGAAGCCATTGCTCCAAAACTGCCACAAAAAAGACAGACTACGGTTTGCAACTGCATATGGGGACAAAGATCATACTTTTTGAATAAATGTCCTCTGGTCTGATGAAACAAAAAAAGAAATGTTTGGCCATAATGACCATTGTTATGTTTGGAGGAAAGGGGGAGGCTTGCAAGCTGGAGAACACCATCCCAACCGTGAAACACGGGGGAGGCAGCATCATGTTGTTGGGGGTGCTTTGCTGCAGGAGAGACTGGTGCACTTCACAAAATAGATGGCGTCATGAGGAAGGGAAATTATGTGGATATATTGAAGCAACATCTCAAGACATCGGTCAGGAAGTTAAAGCTTGGTCACAAATGGGTCTTCTAAATAGACAATGACCCCAAGCATACTTCAAAAGTTGTGGCAAAATGGCTTAAGGACAACAAAGTCAAGGTATTGGAGTGGCCATCACAAAGCCCTGACTTCAATCCTATAGAAAACTTGTGGGCAGAACTGAAAAAGTGTGTGCTAGCAAGGAGGCCTACAAACCTGACTCCAGTTACACCAGCTTTGTCAGGAGGAATGAGCCAACATTCACCCAACTTATTGTGGGAAGCTTTTGGAACGCTACCCGAAACGATTGACCCAAGTTAAACAATTTAAAGGCAATGCTTCCAAATACTAATTGAGTGTTTGTAAACTTCTGACCTACCGGGAATGTGATGAGAGAAATAAAAGCTGAAATAAATCATTCTCTCTCCTATTATTCTGACATTTCACATTCTTAAAATAAAGTGGTGATCCTAACTGACCGTAGACAGGTCATTTCTACTAGGATTAAATGTCAGGAATTGTGAAAAACTGAGTTTAAATGTATTTGGCTCAGGTGTATGTAAACTTCCTACTTGTCATTTTAAGATCCCTTGTATGTCAGCCTCCTACTCCTCATGAGTTCAACGGTTGGTTCAGTGTGTCTGAGGGAGGGAGGCAGGCCGTGGGGATTTCTATAGGAATGGACCACTGGTTTAAGATCGCTTTCTGACCCAAGGAATCATTCTAGTCTAGAAGTCAACAGGACTCGAAGTCTCTCAGAGGCCAGAACAAAACCAGCCATTTTCTAGTTCACAGGTAATAGTTATGCCTCATTTGTATGCTCTCAGTACATTAACAACATAATCAGCAGCTGATCTCACATTTAACAGCAACTCATGTCAGATGACTGATCACAATGAAGTAAGAAGGAAAGGTGCATTGCAGACGTATTACAGCAGGGCATTGTTGTTTCCCCCCTAGTCTGCCAACACAAACATCACAGAGCCCATATACAGCTCATAGCCCAGTGAGGTCTATTATCTTCCCCTGGTGCCATGTCCAATAGCAGAGTGTGGTTAACAACATGGCCGCCCGGGGTTCTCTGGATGTCTTTCACTGTTTCTTTCCACCCTCATGCTTGCATTTAACACACTTTTTTCACAAGAGCTGAGTTAAGAGCCAAGAGCAAGCTGGAGGTAGTGTAGTGACTAGTCAGTATGGCCAGAGGGCATGATAACACTATAGAACAGTAGTTTTATAGCCCAGAGGGCTGTTTTGTTTTCTCATGACCAACCAGGTACGCTATTTGGCTGTCGTTAATTACTCCGGTACAGACTTTCCTGGCGATTTTAAAATATTTACCTCAGCTAGAGTCAGCGAACACACTGTGGTTTGTTTAATGGGGTGTAAAATGCTGCGCTCCACCTGTGTGGTGATGATTAATGCCTCACAGACACCGTGGAACACAGAGACTTTATTTTCTTGTTTTGGCGCTCGCCAGGAAAACAGTTAAGAAATAGAGGAGAAGAAAAAAACTCACAAAATGTTTGAATGGATCCGTGAAGTTGCCGTCGCGCTCCATTTGGTCCTCGCTCGCGCCCCCAAATGACTAATGTTACGGTTAGGAGAGGCTCCACCATCAACAGAGGCAAACCAGCGAGACGCCCAAATCGGGCCTGTTATGTCAATTACGCTGACGTGTGTGTGTATGTCTATGTATGAACACCAGGCTGGCCTCGTGCTTAGAAGTCCTTCTAATTACAGTAGGAAGAGTTGTACCTTGTGACACCTCGCCACCTAGACACTTCATCATCAAAGGAGACGGGCTGCTCTGCTAACATGGCTGCCCTTTGCCTTTTCATGTTTTCTCCGACAACTAATTAGATTTTGCACCGTGTTTTGAACTTCTCTTCTCATCATTACCTGTATCATTATGCTGTCTGTCTTTGATTACTGGCCAGAAGTCATTGCCCTTAGACAGTCTACTGTATATCTGTGTGTGGGTACAATAGGCCTGAAATTCCCCCCTCACCAAGCGTAGACCGACAGGGCCCAGCCCTCCATCACCTTGCTAGATACAACACAGGGTGTATCTGTGTTGCGCTGCAGGTTGCCGGAACGTTCTAATAGCGTTTCCATTCACAGGAAGGCATAACGTCATACAGTAGAGATGGCAGCCGCTGGGCTGGTATAATGTGAGTGGATTGAACATTTGAAACGCTGACGTTAGGGAGCCTTATTTTGTATAAGCTACTTTTACTGCGTGTCTTGGCGCTCTTCCAGATGAGTGTCTTGGTATATAGAAGTTATAGAGCACTGAAATAAGTTATAAACCCCTGCCTGAAGGAGTGGGGTCAACTTGTTATGTACTTCCATGATAAACGCCTTCAAAAACAGAGAAAGGGATATAGGCCTTGTTTGATAGCCAGCCTCTCCTATTTAATCAGAAGTGGGTGTATTTCACATTAAAAAGCTGACATGGATTGCTTTTATGACAAATTAGAAGGGACACTCATCTAAAATGCGTGCTGGACAGGATTGGAAATGCGTTTTACACTGGTAAGCATCTCTAGTGTTAATTAATAAAACTTTCTCTGCCAGAGGTAGATTAATTACCGTTTTGCTGTTGCTTTATCGTACTCACGTAGGCGGCAGCCGCTGATTGGCTGATACCCGGGGTGCGGGGTGGTTTGAGTTGTCAACAATGCAGCATGACAGAAATATGACGGCGAGGCCTCCCGAGTGACGCAGCAGTCTAAGGCGTCACTGCAGACAGCCTTCCGTTACTCGGAGACATGAATCCCTCTGTCCTTCGACTATTGTTGGATGTTCATGTCCGGTTTATCAGGTCCCAGGCTTCCATTACTATTAGGATTATTTATTTACCAGTTAATTACAATTAGCTTTTTACTTTAGCCCCATCTGTACCTGATAGAGCAGATCTAGTCTCACGTGCGGAAGTAACCCATCTGGCGCGGCAGTCATTGGGATGGAGACTAGAGCAGATCCAGAATTTCTGACTGAACGCATATTTCAGGATGGTCCAATTACTTTGTTCTGTTATAATTTATGTTATGAAATCCTGCGATTTCGTTCAGGCAGTGTCCCCCCCCATTGCAAATAGCTGGCTAAAAAATCCAAGCAATGTTCTTAAAGCCTATGCAGTCACTGAGGGATAGAGTAGTGTCGTTTCTTGACTGTCATTAATTTCTTACACGATTAAATTAATCATATAACAATTAATTAAGTAGTAATCTGGGGCACCACGGGAAAAATTATTTATCCATTTTCTATCTCCTGACTAAACTCTAAAGATCATTATTAGTCAATTAATTAATTATTATTTACCTTCAGTCTCAATCTGAATGTCTCAAATTTCTTGGATATTTGCACGAACCCTAGCATAAATGATAAATCAGCGATAAACAAATTGGCTTAATTATTCATTTACTAACTAACTCAATTATCACACAGAATTACATAAACACACAAACAGGATAGCTTACACATTGATTACTACACAATGCAATGAAAATCCCTAGTGGACTAAACCGATATGACAGCTTGTTACACAGAATGGCAGATTCAAAAGAGGGGGAAAGGGAGAGAGAAAGGAATTCCACTATCGTACAGACCGCTTATAACTATGCTCATGGAAATGCAAATACTTTGCACATGAACGGCCGCTCATTCGAAAGAATTGCAATGTATATATTTACGTGTGTATGTCTTTGCTTTCTCTCTGTTGAAAACACTCAATCCATCTACAGGGAGTAATTAGACAGGAGGTCTCTAGTTGTATAAGTCTCTGGTTGTCCACCAGAGATCACCATGTCCTTTGTAGTTGTAGTAGGTTGGTCTTGGAGTGTCTGTTAGAGCAAATCTTCCAGACGTACCAATGTTCGTTGAATGGATCTTTCAAAGTACCATCTGGTGGTTCTCAGTCGAGTTTACTAGACTAAAGTACTTGAACAGCTGCAGACTAAATGTTCCTGTGTAGTCTTCTTCTTCTTCGAGAGAGCTTTAGAGTTTTTAACCATTTCAACGTGCAGCCACGCTCCACGTTTTTCTGGTCTCATAGAGTCTAACCATTCGTGACATCCGGTTCAACACCGCCTGCCTGCTTGGTCTACTGTAGAGCTAGAACCATTTAACACGTCCGTAGCAACCCGGCAATGTACTGGTCTCTAGAGATTTAAATTCCTACCATTTCAACGTGCAGCCATGCTCCACGTTTTTTCTGGTCTCATAGAGTCTAACCATCCGTGACGTCCAGTTCAACACCGTCCGCCTGCTTGGTCTAATGTAAATTTAGTCAGGAAGGGTTTTATGCACTCTGGCAAAGGGGGGCGTTCCATGAAGCCGACATAATGTCTGTGCTCACGTGGGTGTGGTCAGAAGGCTAACATCACATTTCATCTTCACACAAATAGTTTCATATTTAATCCTATAAGTTTCACAACATTTGGATGTAAACCTTGACAACTGAGAAATATACACATTCAGAGATACAGTTATGTTGTTATACCGTCCTTAATAAGATCCCAAAACAACAACTGATCTGACATAGTTGTTTTTTAAGTACCCATGGACCATTCCAATTGTTTGGATTACAGAAATATTGTTTCATTATCCAATCTTGGATGTCACAGTACTACAAAATCTCTGTTGTAACAAATGGATTTTTTACTTCCATTTCTGCAGAGGGGGAGAGAAAGAGTCCCTGCAGGTATTTACGACCGTCATAAAACGGCCAACTTCACCCCCCTCTGCGGGAGAGAGAGGGCGCTGTAGAGCGAACCCACTCTAACCTGATCCTTCAGATCTTCACCGGAGAGTCATGACAGTAGTAACTGAACAGCTTGTTTTAAACAATATATTTTTGAAACATGAAAATATACAAATGAACCACACTTTTATGAGCATTTAAAATGTAACCCATTAATTATTTAATATACAGTGCCTTTGGAAAGTATTCAGATCCCTTGACTTTTTCTACATTTTGTTAGTTTCCAGCCTTATTCTAAAATTGCTGAAATAGTTTTTGTCCTCATCCTCATATATTTTTTTTTATAAATACAAAATATAGATATTTTTCCAATCACAAGTGGGGCGCCATCCCTAACGCCCTATAGTGGACAAAAAATGGAAGGCCCAAAAAGTCCTGGCTTAGTAGTTATGGTGTACCCTGTGATGCAATGCTACAGGGTGATATTTCATAGATATTACTTAGTTTTGATATTCGTCAGTCAGCCGAAACCACAGTAGTTTATAGAACTTTCAGTAGCAGTTTAAGACAGTGTAATAAAAGAGTCACAGTATCAAAGAGAATATATATATATATATATATATATATATATATATATATATGTATATGTATATATGGGAAACTTCAGTCACTGTGTTGCAGCACAATATTGTACTGTGTTAATAATTCAATTTAAAAAGTGTGGCGCAGCATGTGTGAAATATGCTGAAGGTAACCTAGCGGTTAGAGCACTGGGCCATTAACCCGAAAGGCCGACAAGGTTTACCCTTGTCGAGCAAGGCACTTAACCGTAATTTGCTCTAGGGGAGCCGTACTACTATGGCTGACCCTGTAAAACAACACATTTCACTGTGTTGTGACAATAAAACATTTTTATTTATTTTTTACTGCAGACATAGGACAGTTGAACCGCCATATGAAGCCTTGTTGTCAATGATGTCTTCCATTGTTACTGTATATATAGTGGCATTTGAGCCCCTATTCCCAGAGGTGACATGCCACTCTGTTCTTACACGGTGACATAGTGTTGGGGTTAAGTGGGTTAAGTGACGAGTGCCATGTCACACTGACTGGAAGGAGATGCCATCACTCTCTATTCCCCATCTTTACAAAGCAGCTGTGAGAGTTGGATACTAAGTGGCGCCTCCCCCACAACTACTCTCTCTATCTCGGTCTCTCCCACCCCCCCTCTGGCTGCCTGTGAAACTGTTATCAGGATGTTAGGTCACCTCCATCTATTTGACCTTCACTGTGACATAATCTATTGACACTTGACTTACCACTTGACTTACTGTCTGTTTGAATGGTTAAAAATATTAGCATATGGAAATATTGTTTTTTTTTTAGCAAAGTTGGGCCTAGACTGAGAGTTACAATGTTACACCAGAGGCCCCTGGTCTTATATGCAAACCCCACCGGCAACATTGCAAAATAAATGTACACATATTATTCAATCATTTCACCCACACATGAGTGTCTGTGTAGCCAAGAGCTACAATAGAACAGTCAGTGCAATCTAGCATCCTTGGGACACGTCCCTTACCCTAAACCAGTGGTGGAAAAAGTACCCAATTGTCATACTTGAGTAAAAGTATAGTTACCTTAATAGAAAATGACTCAAGTGAAAGTCACCCAGTAAAATACTACTTGAGTAAAAGTTTTTTTTTAAGTATTTGGTTTGAAATATACTTAAGTATCAAAAGTAAATGTAATTGCTCAAATATACTTAAGTATCAAAAGTCAAATTTAAGAATAAAGGTTTAAATTAAGCAAACCAGACGGCACAATTTTCTTGTTTTTTAAATGTATGCATAGCCAGGGGCACACTCCAACACTCAGACATCATTTACATACAAAGCATGTGTGTTTAGTGAGTCCACCAGATCAGAGGCATTAGGGATGACCAGGGATGTTCTCTTGATAAGTGTGTGAATTGTTTTCTGTCCTGCTAAGCATTTGAAATGTAACAAGTACTTTTGGGTGTCAGGGAAAATGTATGACGTAAAAAGTCATTATTTTCTTCAGGAATGTAGTGAAGTAAAAGTCGTCAACAATATAAATAGTGAAGTATAGTACAGATACCCCCCAAAAACGACTTAAGTAGTACTTTAAAGTATTTTTACTTAAGTACTTTACACCATTGTCCTAAGCTTAACCTGTACCTATCTCTAACCTTAATCCTTACCTTAACCATGTTAAATATCTACTTCAATGGGGCAGGGAACTCCCAATGATCCCGGATAGCACAGACCAAAATAGAACTGGTTCTATTTGAGACGCTTGATGCGCTGCAAGTCCCACCTCTCCCATCTACTCATTGGTTTTCAGGAGCATACAACCCCACATGGGTATTTACAAAATGAACGAGGAGGATAGATAACTAAAAGCTCAGAGAGCCTCATTATGAGGTTATACAGTGCCTTTTTGTTGTGTTACTGGCCTACACACAATACCCCATAAGGTCAAAGTGGAATTATGTTTTTAGACATTTTTACAAATTATGGCACGGCTAAATATTGATTTTTCATTGATTTTACAAATAGCCTGTAGTAACATAAACTAATGAAAATGTGTACTTTTTTTTTCTACCTAAAACCTTCATAAAGACAACCAAATTATATATTTTTTACAAAATCATATATGAAATGTATTTATTATACTGTTAGAATACATTTGCTCAGAACGGGATTGCTAGATATCCAGCTTTTGTAGTGTTTATAGTCAGTAGAGAAACACACAATTTTGTATGACTCCAAGTCAAATTTCGACAAAGATCCCCCCCCCAAAAAAAAAAGACCATATGCATTTCATGTAAAATAACAACCCAATGTTCATCTCTCAGGACAAATGATCTAGCAATAGCAAGCTAGCTGAATGACCATAAATGTTTCATGTGTGTTTGACATGCCCCCCATATTAATATAGCTGTTTCACAGCCTGGTTTTGATATTTTAACCTTCACGTCATGATCACGTCTGGTCTGGATGGACAAAATCAAAAATGCGCCTTATGACGCACACACTGGCTGGTGTAGTTAGCGTTTTGGTCTACATTATGTGTGTGTGTGCCTGCGTGTGTGCCTGCGTGTGTGCCTGCGTGTGTGTGTGTGTGTGTGTGTGTGTGTGTGTGTGTGTGTGTGTGTGTGTGTGTGTGTGTGTGAGCGAGCAAGAGAGAGGGCTAGCGAGTAACAGATGTCTAACAAAGACACGGCATGACAACGTGTGACATTTGGGAAGTCGGGGGGAATAACATTTCTGACAGCAGGACAATGGCTTTCACAACGGAGGGGGAAAAACAGAGTGAGGGGAACAAAGGCAAAAAAAAGAGGGAAAGAACAGAATACCAACAGGAGAGCCAGACTGCAGTTAGCAGCTGAGAGAGGGAGGGCGAGAGAAAGCGGACGTGATTTTTTATGACAAGTTACAGTGGTGGGGCTGAGCGGGGCGCCGTGCTTCCTCAAATGGAGTCACAGTTTCCTATCAGCCAGTCCATTTTTCATGGCGGCGGATTGCAACTGACAGTCGGTCGAGTAGGCCAGCATTTCTCAAATGTAAATGGCCTGCTGCAAATGAGGTCTGACCTTATCAATGGTTGGGTCCCATCCATCTAGAGTCAGACCCCTGTCTGTCTACTGCATGAGAGGAGAGAACCCTACCTCCGTACCTTCAGTCTCCCCTGGTTCACTGGGCTTCTCTTTCTTTCTTTCTTTCTTTCTTTCTTTCTTTCTTTCTTTCTTTCTTTCTTTCTTTCTTTCTTTCTTTCTTTCTTTCTTTCTTTCTTTCTTTCTCTCGGTGTGTCTCTTTCTCTCTGTCTCTTACTCACCCACTCTCACTCACTCACTCTCTCTCGCTCTCTCTCATTTACTCTCTCCTTTTCTTTCTCCCTCTCTCTATACCCCCCTCTCTCTCTCTCGCGCTCTCTCTCATTTACTCTCTCCTTTTCTTTCTCCCTCTCTCTATACCCCCCCCCCTCTCTCTCTCTCTCTCTCTCTCTCTTCTCCTCTCTTACTCTCTCCTTTTCTTTCTCCCCTCTCTATACCCCCCCTCTCTCTCTCTCTCTCTCGCGCTCTCTCTCATTTACTCTCTCCTTTTCTTTCTCCCTCTCTCTATACCCCCCTCTCTCTCTAGCTGCCGGTGTTTACTAACCTTTGTGTTTCACTAACCTTCTCCCTGGGGTCTTTCCTGTGTAATCCAGTATAGTGTTACATCCATCACGGCCTGCTCCCTGATGGAAACGTTAAAGGAAGGTTCTTTAAAGCCGGACTGTGTGTGAGTGTAGTGTGTGGGTAGGATGTGCGATTTAATAGACTCTTTTGTGTGAAGCGTTGCATTTATAGTAGGCCTGCTTATGTAGCAGTCCCATGTACCCTGTAGTGAGACTGCGTCAGCACACACACTTTTACAGTACACTCTCACACACACTGCAAATTGTCACAGGTACACTCCCAGTTAGTCCATCGAGAAGGGTCCCTGTGGAGAGCACTTATTCGCTCAGATGTAGAGCAACCAGAAGTGACACTTTGGACAAGTTAAACAGTGATAAATCTGTGTGTCAGTTTGATTTAAAAAGCAGCCGCTGTTCTCTGTCGACGCCGCGTCATATCTCCACCCCCTCAGGGCTCATATCGGCCGACGCGCTGCTTCTGAAAAAGCAAGGGAGGATGAATGAGTGAAAGGGAGATGTGGCAGGCTTAACTCGGGGAAGAAACACTGTGATTAATTACAGGGGAGCTGATGGTGGAAGGTGAGGCTGGGACAAAGAGTGTTCGTGTGTGTGTGCGCGCGTGCGGCAGTGTGAGGGGCAGCGTTATTGCATTTCTAATTCTAAATGACTTTGCAACATTTAACCTGTATGAATCAAACGGTCATAATACTATTACAGTACATCATCCAGTCTTATACGGACACAGCCCTTAGCCGTGGTATATTGCCCATGTGTCACTAACCCCCGAGGTGCCTTATTGCTATTATAAACTGGTCACCAACGTCATTAGAGCAGTAAAGATGCATGTTTTTTTCCTACCCGTGGCATACGGTCTGATATTCCACGGCGTTCAGCCAATCAGCATTCAGGGATCGAACCACACCGCATTTAAGTGGTTATAGTGCACTCTATAGGAAATAGGATGCCATTTGGTACTCAGCCTTGGCCTTAGCTGTGCTTCAGAGTTCATCGCAGTTAATAGGGAGGGGGTTGAAGCACACAGCTACGTACTCCTAATGTCAGGTTTAAGGTATACTGTGTCATTATGAAGATGTATAACCCCCTTACAGAGAACACTGTTTGGGCTAGTTTGAATACAGTTTGTGTTTAGATGTGGTGAAAGCTGCAGATGTTTGACGTGTGTTTGTTTGTTTGTTTGTGTGTGTGTGTGTGTGTCTGTGTGTGTGTGTGTGTTTGTTTGTTTGTTTGTTTGTCCATCAATGTGTTTGCAGGTATGACAACTCTCCGTGGCCAAGCTTCTTATAGCCACATGCACAGCAGGAGTCCTGTCTGTATCATGCGTTGCCCATGTGTAGCCTCCTTGCCCTTGCTTCTCCGTTCTTGTACAGTTGACGTCTTTGATCGTGTGCGTGCGTGCGCGCTATAATCCCAACATAGTCTGACGTCCAATCATCAAACTTTCATTTGATTCATCGTAGGATTTATCTAAGAAAGTTGGTCCATGGGGAGTCAGTGTTCTTGTGGGATAATGGAAAGAAATGGTACTTCAGTCTGAAACATATTTGGGTATACGGATACATCCTCATAGTAACAGTTATATCATTCCCCACTTTAACCCCTACTGTTCAATTGAAAGGAGAATGAGTTCAGTGGTAATCCCTCCCAGTGAGTGGTGATTGTGGCTGGGCAGCGTGGTAACGGGCCTGTTGTGAGGGCCTGGGTATGGGCGTCCCGTAGAGGTAGAGCTCTACGACCTCTTTAATCAGCCATTAACATCACACCAGGACAATCATCCTGACCTCTCTGTAATCTCTCTCTCTCTCTCTCTCTCTCTCTCTCTCTCTCTGCACCACAATGAGATAGTAATTGCTCGTTGTCTCTCAAAAGCATCTCGCTGTGATGAGAAATGAACAAGGTAGGGAGGGATGGAGTGGAGAGAGCGAGCGAGACGGTGGACCCCATGCTGCAGGAGATGAATGGATCTCCAAGAGCTTGATGATGAACTGATGCCAGAGGAGATGAGTAGACGAGAAGGACAGAGATGAGGAGGGATGTGAGAGATGGAGGATTGTCCTCCTTTCATCCATGATATTGAAAGAAGGGCGACATGCTGTCGCCACCTCCCTCCCTGGCTCCAACGTGGAATCCTCAGAGGGCATAATCGCCTTAGAACGGACCCAGAGGCGTTTTCAATGGGCACCCTGCCTCCCACTACTGTAGGTAGTGTTGATGTGATGTCTATCAGGAAGGTGCCTTCTATCCCCGCTGACGGTGATCTTTGTCCAATGACGCGCTGATGCAAAGCTGAAACGCCCGCGCGGTCATGACAGGCACTTTGTTTGATCACATTTTCCGCTCCGAGAAAACCAGAAGAGAGATTAGAGATGTGCGAGGCGGCCATCCTGTGGGTCTCCGCTGTGATGTTGACACTGGAGGGTATTTAAAGAAGGTTTACACCCAGCAGAGCACTCCCTGCCTGAGGCCCAGCACCAGGGCTCTGCGCCTCTACCATTGTCTTCAAGGCATCTAGCTTATTGCCTGTGCTTCGCTGTCTTTCGGAGAGACTGAGGGAGACCAAGAGAGCGAGGCGGCGAGAGACGTACCGACTGAGGAGGACAGAGGAACTATTCTCCCCCGCAGCAGGGTCTCTTTTGAGAGGTAGCCTCAAACAGCGCTGTGAAGCACAGTGTCTTTTCTCATTCCCGAGGTGTCCAGGACCTGCTAGGTAGGTAGATTTACTACAAGCTAACCCGGCTGGAAAATATGTCTTCAAAGGCCACCTACTGAAGAGGAGCAGAGGGAGAATGGATGGATTATGTTGGAGGTCCGGAGAACAAGCTGCACTGCTGCCTCGACTCTTCTGTTGGAGACGAAGAGATGGAGGAGGAGAGAAGAGAAGGAAAACAAAGTGAAAGAGCAATGGGAGGAGAGAAGGCAAAGAGGAGAGCCTGCATTAATTGATTGTCGTTGAGACGTGCTAATGTGGGCCATATTTTAACAGCTATCCCCATAAATCCTGGTTCTCTGCGGTCCAGGTGGAAAGTTCAAAGCACTCACTGTCTGCACTGTCCTACATCTCCCTCCCTCTCTGGAGAGTGTGGTTGAGGGTGTGTGTGGGGGCAAGAGGTTTGAGGGTGTGTGAAAAAAGGTCAGCACTAGGAGGTGCACTCGCTCTCCCTGGCTTTCTGCCCTTGGGCTTCTGCTCTCTCTCTCTCTCTCTCTCCTCCATCTTGCTTTCTTGCACTCTCTCTCTAACTTATTTTTAAGAGCATTTTATTTTCTTTCTTTTTTTCTTTCTCTTTAACTGACTGACTGAATGACCAGTGGGTGCAAATGGCTCATGGGTCTCACTGTGTCACTGTGTGTCCTGAGGCCCAGCTAAAAGCCCAGAGGTATGCCAGGACTGAGTTACCATTGCACACACACACACACACACACACACACACACACACACACACACACACACACACACACACACACACACACACACACACCATCTCCACTCTGCAGTTCGCACACTTATAGGCCCATGATACTATTCCACTGTAGCTCCGCCATAAATTCCAAACTCATTACAGTAATGCAGTCCATTTACTATGACCAGAGAGAAAGAGAGAGAGTGCGAGGGGGCTGGTAGAGCGAGCAAGGGAGGGAGGTAGAAAGAGAGAGATGGTGGTAAAGGAGAGAGATGAAGCTACTGTGACACAGGCTACATGCAGAAATGGAAAATGCTAAGACTGTGGAAAGGGGGGGGGGTGGATGGAGCAGGCAGAGAGTGTGAGAGAGCGAATAGGGCTGTTGGGCAGAGGATGTATGGGATCGGAGGGTTTCATTGATGTGGTTAAGGGGCTTTTCAATCCCAGCAGAAGTGCTTTTCATTAGGTTAAAAACTATCATCTGTGCTGGTGGAGAAACAATGGACACATATCAATACGGAGAGTGCCTGATCCGGAGTAGGCAAGGGAGAGGGGGGGGGGTGAAGACAGGAGAGGGAGTCTGCTCAGAGAAGGAGTGAAAGAAGAAAGAGGAGTGTCCCAGCTGTAATTGACTAGTAAAGTGAGAGGGTTTGAGTGTAAGCACCCCATTAAACACAATTCACGTTGATTGTCTCCGTTAGTGGAGTGAAACCACACTGGCTGTCCAAAATCACATTTCAAACACCCAGTGTGTGTACTTACTTTTCGTGTTTTATTTTATTTTTATTTAACTAGGCAGGTCAGTTAAGAACCAATTCTTGTTTACAATGACGGCCTACCGGGGAGCAGTGGGTTAACTGCCTTGTTCAGGGGGCAGAACGACAGATTTGTTTTACCAGCTCGGGGACTCGATCCAGCAACCTTTTGGTTACTGGCCCAACGCTCTAACTGCTAGGCTACCTGCCGCCCCGATTTACAATGACATGTGAACTGTGTTTTTATTAGAGACACTTCACTCATATACGGAGAGAGAGAGACAGTAAAAGAGAGAGACAGAGAGAGTGAGACATCCCTTCCTCATCCATACATGTGACTTCATATCTATCTTCCGCGGCATGTTTGCTTGTTTGACTGTGTTTTTGTGTGTGTGTGTGTGTGTGTGTGCGTGCGTGCGTGTGTGTTTATGCTAACACACACACATTTCCCCCCATCTCTCTTTCCTGTAGTCGTGCCTGTGTTAGGAGAGTAGAAGATCTCAATCATTAGACTAAACTTTTAAGGCCTAAAATATTGTAAAAATGATGAAAATGTGGCACAATTTCTCCCCGGTAAACTCAACTAAATTGCCTTGATTGTTCTCCTCTCCCATTTACTGCTGTTATTCCAGGAGTCATTTTCATAAAGACTTTCCTTTGGTCCCAGAAACAGGTTTGTGGGATTTCACTGTAAGATAATTGTCATTATAGGATGGTTATGTTACACAATAGCCTGGAGAGAAGAAGGGAGAGAAAAGAGAGCGGAGAGAGATGATTGAGGGAAATGAGTCAAAGATGTGCGGCGGTATGCCAGTAGGAAAGTCCTGTATGAATGCTAATCTCCTCTATTGTCTAATGGCTCATATTTGATTGGGACATTTTTTACAGTGATGGGGGTCAGATGTACGTGTACGTTTATTGTGTACCCGCCCGCCTGCTTGTTTTTGTGTGTGTGTGTGTCAGACCATAGCTGTGCTCCGGACTGGCTCCCCATTGGGATGTTAAACACCATGGCGACAGGCACTGGCCCCCAGTCAAGGGTCAAACTGGGTCTTTAGGGAAGACAGTGACCCTGAACATAGGGGACATCCGACAGTCTAGAGAAGGAAGGAGGGAGTGGGAATTAAGAAAAGAGGGAAAGAAGGGGAGAGGGAGAGAGGCCAATGCACTGCCGTTCTGTCTGCTGGAAGACACAATAGTCAGTTGTAGCTTCGAGAGATACCATTTCTGTCATGTGTTTAAAATGGTTGAAATCCAGTGTGTATGTTAAGTCTCAATTGATCTCTCCTTTCTACTTCTCACCTAGTTCCTCGCCTTTACACACACTGCACAGTGCACACCAAAGGACGCATGAATGTACACACACACACACAGATCTACTGGGTTTTGTTCTTAACCCCCGACTATGAGGAGAGGATGGTGGAATGAGAGACAGACTGTGAGGGGGGCAGGGGTTGCCCATGAGTCAAAAGGTGGGTCAAATAGGGACACAGCAGGCTTCAGTTTGTGTGTGTGTGTGTGTGTGTGTGTGTGTGTGTGTGTGTGTGTGTGTGTGTGTGTGTGTGTGTGTGTGTGTGTGTGTGTGTGTGTGTGTGTGTGTGTGTGTGTGTGTGTGTGTGTGTGTGTGTGTGTGTGTTGTGGTGTGTGGTGTGGTGTGCGTTCACTCTACCTCTTTTTACCTTCTCTAGAAAAGTGCCCCGTAATTTGAAGTGAGAATCTGACTACATCACGTCACAAAAATACAAGGTTCTTAAACTGTCATTTTGCATTTAAAAGCACTTGTCAATTTCATGGAAGCAGTAAAAATGTCAGGTATGAGTTATAGACCAACGCTATACTGTGGTTTTAAAGTGAGCCGTCAGAAGAGCTCGTCATAAACACAACTGTGTTTGATATATCGCCAGGTATTGATCACAAGGTGTGTGTGTGTGTGTGTGTGTGTGTGTGTGTGTGTGTGTGTGTGTGAGATCAGCAGAACTGGTGTTTGATATATGGCAAGGTATTGATCATAAAAGTCAACTGTGGCTCTAAATTCACTAAGGAGGTTAGTGAGGCCCAAACAAAGAGCTCTTATATGCTTCTATAAGTCATTATAGCACCTTAATATGATGTATATGCCTGTCACTGTCTCACAATGTAGTGGACTTATATCAGCTTTAGCAGCTTTGTGTTTTGCAGTCATGGCAGTGGAAGTGGTTATGATAGGAAGAATTGAGAGCGGGAGACTGAGGTAGAAACAGAGGAAGAGGAGGGAAAACAGATTAGTGAAAACTTTGGATGGAGGTCTGAGGACAACCCTGGCCGCTGGCCAGCCCCAAAACACATTCCGTACATTTTTTTTTGTTGTAAAATGCCAATTAGCATTTTAATGATCACTTGTTTAATAACGGATTATGTTAACAGATTTGTTTCTTTGTGACTCACAGTGCTAACGTAATTCCATTATGTTTTTTAGGCGAAAATGCGTCTTGAGTTTTCTGCAGCGATGGAAAGACTGGTTTGGTGTCTGGCTTCAATCATTGAGGGTGTTACACCCAGTATGATAAACACCATGCTTTCATATTTTCTCCCTTTTGTGGTTTCTTTTCTTTCTCTCGTGTTTTCCGCCTACAGCCAACACAGATGGGAGCACGGGGTCCAAATCACAACATTTATTAGTATTCCTCTTTTTCAGTCATTTGGTATTCATACGCCAGTATGTAAATGTCTAATGGTTTGTTTACCCTGTTTCTGAATCCCCCAAAAAATCCTTTATTATAGAACTTCAACAAAGGCTTTATTTGAAGATGTGTTGATCGACGTCATTAACTATACTTGATTAAGTGCTTGCAATATGAGTGGAGAGTTGCAATATGAGTGGAGAGTTGCAATATGAGTGGAGAGTTGCAATATGAGTGGAGAGTTGCAATATGAGTGGAGAGTTGCAATATGAGTGGAGAGTTGCAATATGAGTGGAGAGTTGCAATATGAGTGGAGAGTTGCAATATGAGTGGAGAGTTGCAATATGAGTGGAGAGTTGCAATATGAGTGGAGAGTTGCAATATGAGTGGAGAGTTGCAATATGAGTGGAGAGTTGCAATATGAGTGGCAGTATTGTGCTTTCAACAATACATGCTAACTGATTTACCTTTAGGACAAGTGAACCAACTCTTGAACTAGATATGTCAAGTGCAGGTTTGTTGGGCAAACAGCACCTGCTACAGCTCTGGGTTTCATCCATGCTAGTTCCACCACAACTCACCAGGCACGACGCACACATATATACACACTGACCACACATTGAACACACCCGACACGCTAGGGATTTATTCTACAGCTGCAGAACAGTGGGTAAGCTGGTACCTGGAAGGGATGTCCTCCTATTGTGTTTGAGAGGGGGGACTGCTGACTCTCACACACACTCTGACTTTCATAGCAGTTGCTCTTTTTGATATTTTATTTTCCTTCCTCCTCCTTTGTTCAGGCTAATCTCTTGTCGTTTGTGAAATTAGTTTAATGACAGGCGGTCAAGCTGAACCTGACACGCTGGCTTAGTGTGTATGTATGTGTGAGAGAGAGAGAAAGCAGGGGGGATGAATGGTGTGTGACTGTTTAGTGTCAGGGTTGAGTAAACAGCGCTGTGTGTGTGTGTGTGTGTGTGAGTGTGAGGAGCCCCTCTACAGTTGGTTATAGGGTCTGGTTCCCAGCATTAACCCCCTGTGTGACTCACCACAGGAGCAGAACTCTAAAGAGCCTCTAAAAAAAGCAGGGGTCATGACCTCCAGTGACCTCTCCCCTGGCAAGGTTCAGGGTGGGGGGACAGAGGGACAGAGGGAGGAGCAGGGGTGGATGAGAGCTGGTACAATGGGACTGGTCAGGGGTGGAGGGTGGGAAGGATTAAGGGTGGATGAAGGGACTGGTAGAGAGGTTGCTCATAAATGGGATTAATAGTGGGATAAGAAGAATGAAGGGGTCAAGGATGGAGGGAGGGATGGAGGGATTGATGTGGATAAAGGGAGGGATTGATGTGGATGAAGGGACTGGTTCAAGGGCTGTGGATCAAGGATCTGTGTGATGGTATGGTAACCTAATGTTGCCTAAATGGTGGACACCAGTGGACTGTGGCTGACTCCTTTAACATTAGCTAGCTTTGATTTAGGACGTGTCTCTGTGACATCATATCCCTGCGCCGGTGACGCAACGTTTCAGTCAGGTTCATGACTCATTGCATACGTTGTCTAACCCAATTGTAAAGCCATTTATTTTGGAGTCATTAGCTAAGTGCCTTGCATGAGGGCAGGGAGGCAGTAGCTCAACCACGTCTAAGTAGACCCCTACTGTCTGCCTCCACCCACCAAACCACTGAGCGTTGCTCTGAATTGGGAATGTCCTTTCTACTCACTCTATCTCTATGGCTTGTTCTCACTGACTCCAGTAGTCACGGTTCTAATGGTTTTATCTGTGGAAGAGGAACAGGAAGTGTGCGTCTGGTTAATGAGTCCCCCCTGGCTAGAACGGACAGACGTTGTAAACCACAGCAGATAAGAGAGAGAGACAGACACAGTGGCACTGCTAAACCATGACTCAATCAGCGCAGTATAGAACAGCCAGTGGGAAAGTAGTGATGCCATCGTCAGCCTATGAAGAGGTTGAACCTCTCTCCGTAAGTAATTATAGATACTTAGAGGGGGAAATACACCACTAAGTATCCTGCTGTGTGGGTGCACCGCCCTAATAAGAGCTTATTGTAGATCTATTCCTTTTATGAGCTTGCAAAGATAGAATGCAGTGAACACTGAGTGTACAAAACATTAGGAACACCTGCTCTCTCCATTTAGATAGGCCAGCTGGATCATAACAAAAACCCTTTTTTGTTGACAAGATTAGCAAACTTAGGCATGACATGCAAACCACAAATGATAAGCCTTCATATTCATGCATAACGGACCAAAGAATTAAAAAAAAATGTTTTTAAATAAATGGGTAGCGGAATACATTTAGACTCCTATTTGCCACATCTTCAATCTAAGCAGGGGGGATGAATGGAGAATAAGAGCACCTCCTCCAAGCTGCCCACTGCACTGAGGCTAGGAAACACTGTCACCACCGATAAATCTGCGATAATTGAGGATTTCAATAAGCATTATTCTACGGCTGGCCATGCTTTCCACCTGGCTACCCCTACCCTGGTCAACAGCCCTATTCCCCCAAGCCTTTCTCAAGCCTCCCCCATTTCTCCTTCACCCAAATCCAGATAGCTGATGTTCTGAAAGAACTGCAAAATCTGGAACCCTACATATCAGCCGGGCTAGACAATCTGGACCCTCCTTTTCTAAAATTATCCGCCAAAATTGTTGCAACACCTATTACTAGCCTGTTCAACTTCTCTTTCGTGTCATCTGAGATCCCCAAAGATTGGAAAGCTGCCGCGGTCATCCCCCTCTTCAATGGGGGATACACTCTAGACTCAAACTGCTACAGACCTATATCTATCCTACCCTGCCTTTCTAAGGTCTTCGAAAGCCAAGTTAAGAAACAGATCACCGACCACACTGTATATATACTTTTTCTATTGTATTATTGACTATGTTTGTTATTCCATGTGTAACTCTGTGTTGTTGTTTGTGTCGCACTGCTTTGCTTTATCTTGGCCAGGTCGCAGTTGTAAATGAGAACTTGTTCTCAACTAGCCTACCTGGTTGAATAAAGGTGACATTTAAAAAATAAAAATACAAATTTAAACTGTTGTTACTAAATGAGGCATCGTCTGCTTTCTTGAAAATGTTAACGCTACAGCATACAATGTCATTCTAGACGATGCTGTGCATCCAACTTTGTGGCAACAGTTTGGGAAAGGCCCTTTCCTGTTTCAGCATGACAATACCCCCGTGCACAAAGCGAGGTCCATACAGAAATGGTTTTTCGAGATCGTTGTGGAAGAACTTGACTGGCCTGCACAGAGCACTGACCTAAACACCTTTGAGATTAATTTGAACACCAACTGCGAGCCAAGCCTAATCGCCCAACATCAGTGCCCTACCTCACTAATGCTCTTGTGGCTGTATGGAAGCAAGTCCCAACATCTAGTGGAAAGCCTTCCCAGAAGATTGGAAGCTGTTATAGCAGCAAAGGGGGGACCAACTTCATATTAATGCCCATGGTTTTGGAATGAGATGTTCAATGAGCAGATGTCAATATACTTTTGGTCATGTAGTGTATATTTATGTATGTTGTGTATTTTAATTGTTGTGTTTCCTGTTTGGACCACAGGCAGCAGCTAATTTGGGATCCTTATATAATGCCAAATCCAGGTGAAAGCTATGATCCGATATTGATGTCACCTTCAATCCATCAAACTACGTAGATGAAGGGGAGGAGACCTGTTAAAGAAAGAGACGTGGTTTGTGTATGTGTTCCATTCCGAGGGTGGATGGGCAAGACAAAAGATTTCAATGCCTTTGAACAGGGTATGGTAGTAGGTGCCAGGGGCACCGGTTTGAGCGTGTCAAGAACTGGAACACTGCTGGGTTTTTCACGCTCAACAGTTTCCCGTGTGTATCATGAACAGTCCACCACCCAAAGGACATCCAGCCAACTTGACACAACTGTGGGAAGCATTGGAGTTAAGATGGGCCAGCATCCCTGTGGAACGCCTTCAATACCTTGTAGAGTCCATTAGGCGGCAGGGTAGCCTAGTGGTTAGAGCATTGGACTAGTAATCGGAAGGTTGCAAGTTCAAATCCCCGAGCTGACATGGTACTAATCTGTCGTTGCCCCTGTTCCTAGGCCATCATTGAAAATAAGAATTTGTTCTTAACTGACTTGCCTAGTAAAATAAAGGTAAAATAAATTTAAAAAATAAATTGAATTGAGGCTGTTCTGAGGGAAAACTTAATATTTGGAAGGTGTTCCTAATGTTTTGTACACTCTGTATAGGACTATGGGTAGTATCTGACTGATTATGAGTTTATTTGAGGTCTCAGAGTGAAATGATAAAGATTTAAAGGCCTGTGGATAAAAATAAAAAAGGAATTTTAAATGATTTATACTTTTGATACTTAAGTATATTTTAGCTATTACGTTTATTTTTGATACTTAAGTATATTTGAGCTATTACCGTTATTTTTGATACTTAAGTATATTTTAGCCATTACGTTTATTTTTGATACTTAAGTATATTTGAAACCAAATACTTTTAGACTATTACTCAAGTAGTATTTTACTGCATGACTTTCACTTTTTCTTGAGTAATTTTCTATTAAGAAATCTTTACTTTTACCCAAGTATGACAATGGGTACTTTTTCCACCAGTGATGGTGAATGGTGGTTAATTAGTTAGTCCAGAATAGCTTTAGAGCTGAGGATTTTGGAATGGAATCCTTGTCATGATGTCATCAGGTGATTCTGGAATGGAGGTCCTTGTCATGATGTCATCAGGTGATTCTGGAATGGAATCCTTGTCATGATGTCATCAGGTGATTCTGGAATGGAGGTCCTTGTCATGATGTCATCAGGTGATTCTGGAATGGAATCCTTGTCATGATGTCATCAGGTGATTCTGGAATGGAGGTCCTTGTCATGATGGCATCAGGTGATTCTGGAATGGAATCCTTGTCATGATGTCATCAGGTGATTCTGGAATGGAGGTCCTTGTCATGATGTCATCAGGTGATTCTGGAATGGAGGTCCTCCTCTGTAATTAGGCTGAGAACACCCTGGTGGGTGTATGGCGGTGTGGGTGGTTGTTTAGCGGGGATGGGTAATAGATGGGTAATAAGAGAGGCATTCCATTGGTTACACACTATTAACCACCGGGGTCAGGGACAGGGATAGGGGTCCAACTTTACGACGGGGGACATGAGAGATATAGTGTGTGTGTTATCACACACACGCACTGTGTTAACAAGGGTCAAGGACAGGTGATGCTGCTTTACGACCAACGGTGCAGGGAGGAGTTTGGCCCGTCTTCTCTGCGACTGCAGCACATTGATAGGAAGTGGTGGCGACTGGTGACAGGAGTCTGAAGCCGAATTTGACAAGCCTATCCAAAGTGACTTACAGGTGCATTTAGGGTTAAGTGCCTTGCTCACGGGCACATCGGCAGATCCCCCCCCGTGGGCTTTCGGTTACTGGCCCAACGCTCTTAACCGCTAGGCTACCTGCCGCCTCTTCCAAAGGAAATTTGGGCATATTTTATTTATTTTGAATTTACCACCTTGGTTAACCTCTTAACAGTAGTCTATGTTACAGTACCTTCCAGTAGGGATTTTCCACTTAGGCTACACTATCTGACTATGCCAACCATATGTAATACCTAACGACCTTAACAAGCGTAACCAGCATACAGTATGTAAGAGCAGCTTGTTTTGGGGATCTCTGGATGAGATCAGAGCGTGTAATTACCCTTAAGACGTTTTCTCTACGCTAGTGGATTAGCCCAAATCCATAAGCATTGAACACAGCCACGCTTCACAGCCTCTCTCTGTCAAACATCATCTCTCTGCTCTCCTGGAGAACCACTTGTTTTCTTTTCTAATCCCTCGTCTGGTGTATCTCTCTGTGTCATGCACGCCCACACATGCAGATGCTCGCGCACACACACACACACTTTGTGTTGTGGGCCAGAGTCTATGTAGAGACATGAAGGTCACTACTCAGCGCTTTGTGTCTGGGGGTGTTTTGACCAAACCCTGATGTACTATTCTGAAAGAGATCCATATGAAACTGTAGAGCCATAGTATGATAGAGCATATTGCAACAGGCTGGTGCTTTTCATCTTACACACAGATCTGAGATGGCAGCCACACATATCTGGAGCCAGGGCTATACTATACTTAGGATATTTTCCCCCAGTTTAACTTCAAAGATGCAGTTCCTGTGGATCCTAATGTTGTCTGACATGACAAAGTGCTGATGTCAGAGAGAAAGAGAGAGAATGAGACACACACAGAGGGAGGACAAAGACCATCCTTTCCAATACCCTATTAAAACCCCCCTCTTTCATTTGGACAACACAGATACAACTCACCATGTCCCATCTATCTGTGCTTTAGGGCTCAATAGTGTCTGTGTATCGACAACTGTTCCTTGGCGTTGCACCTCAGCCATCGTACAGGGTAGCAGTGTTTGTTTTTAACAAGTGGGCAGAACAAAAGTGATGGATTTATTTATGGAGTTCAATTGTTGTAGTTCTGTCCTTGAGCTGTTCTTGTCTATTAATGTTCTGTATTGTGTTTTGTGTGGACCCCAGGAAGAGTAGCTGCTGCTTTCGCAACAGCTAATGGGGATCCATTAGCTAATAAGGGGCCTCCCAGGTGGCGCAGTGTTCTAGGGCACTGCATCGCAGCGCTAGCTGTGCCACCAGAGACTCTGGGTTCGCACCCAGGCTCTGTCGCAGCCGACCGCGACCGAGAGGTCCGTGAGGCAACGCACAATTGGCCTAGCGTCGTCCGGGTTAGGGAGGGTTTGGCCGGTAGAGATATCCTTGTCTCATCGCGCACCAGCGACTCCTGTGGCGGGCTGAGCGTAGTGCACGCTAACCAAGGTCGCCAGGTGCACGGTGTTTCCTCCGACACATTGGTGCGGCTGGCTTCTGGGTTGGATAGGCGCTGTGTTAAGAAGCAGTGCGGCTTGGTTGGGTTGTGTTTCTGAGGACGAAAAATACTACGAAGAAGGGGGATAAAAAAATAATAATAATAATAATAAACGGAGGAGAGAAAAAAATACCCAAAATAAATAAGAAATACCTTGGACGGACACACACACACACACACACACACACACACACACACACACACTTTGGTACGTTTGCCAATGTTCCAGGAGAAAATATGCTCCACTTTAAAGTCACCTCTCTTAGGTCACATCTCTCTCATCTCTTAAGAGAGACTTGCTCTCTCTCTCTCACACACACACACACACACACAATATGTTTACAACTCCACCTTCCACCACAAGGTTATCGCACAGGAATTCAATCACTGTGTGTGTTTTCTTGTCTCAAATGCACTGCCATAAAGTACATCAGAGTTTTTTTTATTGACCTCGCTAGTTGTGCTTCTCAGGGCATGGTGATTGGCGCACACACACTGGCAGAGTGGGAGAGGGCAGGGCATTCTCTTCGTCAGCCTCTGATCTAATTTAAAGCAGCTGACCCAGTGGGTGTGCTCCTGCCCTCTTCCTGCCCTCTAGTTAATGAATTTCCTTGATTGAGCGTGTCCCTCCAAACTGCCCCCCCCTTCGGTGTCACACTCAATCTGCTCCCCCTCTCTATGTGCCTCTCCAGCTCAGCCACATATTGGTGCCTGGCGCATTTCTGTTCCCGCTCATTTGATTCAGTTTGACTGAAACGTCAGGGCAGTAAAAGCTCACCTCACACAAACCTCTCCCTTTCTCTATTTCTCGATCTCACTCGCTCTCTTTTTCTCTCTCCTATTCCCACAAACAGGAAAACAAATAGTTTCAAACACATCCAGTCTTGTGGTATCCTGTTGATTTTCTCCCCACACGGACTTTGTATAATGTCCCCTGCTTAGCTACAAAACACCATTAGAATGTACATTGCGTGACCTCTACTTCATAGCAGACAAGGTTTTATTTTCCCAGTATCACCAGATTAGTAAAACTTACTTGGTAAATAAGGGTTCAAAGTAAAAAATACTCTTCATTCTCACACAGTGCAAGGCGTGTCCTCCACTGACCTGGGGTCAGTTACTGCTGGGGTCACCAGCGGTGCCAAGTCACTTTCAAACGCAGACTTAACGTTCCAGTGTGGTATTTATTATACATGACATTGATTGTAGTAACCTGGTTTCTACCGTACATGTCCCCAGTCAGGTGACCCGCTCCCGTTTGATCATGACTGTCCCTCCTTCAAACGTCAATCAGCGGTGCCGTGGTAACTGTTACTAGAGTAACGGTGCTTTCGGGAGCTAGCTGAGGCCTCCGATTGTCTTGTGGCTGTTAACTGGGGGTTGCCATGTCGTCTCTAGGCCTATTTACCGACGACACATGTTCTCGTTCTGGTCGTTCTTCTCGATAACTACGTCAGGGGGACAGTCTCGCTGTGTCTGTTACTAGCGTAATGCTACAACAGACATTGTGGTCCGCGTCATACAGAATGGCTTTAGTGTGTGCATGTGCCTGCCGATAGTGCAGGTTTGAGCCCACAGTACCATCTAACTCGGTCACACGCCGAGCCAGAATCACCAAGACATACCCAGTCCCGTTCTAAAGGGTTTTTGACCAGACGTATCTTCTGGCGCAGTAATGATGGGTGTGTCTGGGATGGCGTTACAGCCAGGCAACCAGAAGGGCCTTTACGCTGGGGTTTGATCACGCTGCGGCCTGGGGAGGGAGAATACTTTACGCTGGGGTTTGATCACGCTGCGGCCTGGGGAGGGAGAATACTTTACGCTGGGGTTTGATCACGCTGCGGCCTGGGGAGGGGGAATACTTTACGCTGGGGTTTGATCACGCTGCGGCCTGGGGAGGGGGTATACTTTACGCTGGGGTTTGATCACGCTGCGGCCTGGGGAGGGGGAATACTTTACGCTGGGGTTTGATCACGCTGCGGCCTGGGGAGAGGGAATACTTTACGCTGGGGTTTGATCACGCTGCGGCCTGGGGAGGGGGAATACTTTACGCTGGGGTTTGATCACGCTGCGGCCTGGGGAGGGGGAATACTTTACGCTGGGGTTTGATCACGCTGCGGCCTGGGGAGATGGAATACTTTACGCTGGGGTTTGATCACGCTGCGGCCTGGGGAGGGGGAATACTTTACGCTGGGGTTTGATCACGCTGCGGCCTGGGGAGGGGGAATACTTTACGCTGGGGTTTGATCACGCTGCAGCCTGGGGAGGGGGAATACTTTACGCTGGGGTTTGATCACGCTGCGGTCTGGGGAGGGGGAATACTTTACGCTGTGGGGTTTGATCGCGCTGCGGCCTGGGGAGGGGGAATACTTTACGCTGGGGTTTGATCACGCTGCGGTCTGGGGAGGGGGAATACTTTACGCTGTGGGGTTTGATCGCGCTGCGGCCTGGGGAGGGGGAATACTACGCTGGGGTTTGATCACGCTGCGGCCTGGGGAGGGGGAATACTTTACGCTGGGGTTTGATCACGCTGCGGCCTGGGGAGGGGGAATACTTTAAGCTGGGGTTTGATCACGCTGCGGCCTGGGGAGGGGGAATACTTTAGACGCGACACAAAGGGCAGACTGGAGCTGCTTTAGAGTAGACATGACAGTTAGACTCACACATACACACACACACACACACACACACACACACACACACACACACACACACACACACACACACACACACACACACACACACACATACACACACACACACACACATACACACATACACACACACACTCACACGCACACACTACACACGCACACACGCACACTACACACGCACACACGCACACACAGCATCCCAGTAAATCTTCAAGTTATCACGTAATGTCCTTAGTAGCCTTTCTATCTTAATCAGAGTCAGTGGTTAGGATGTTGTGTAGGGTTACGGCAGGCAGGGGAATGGGTTCAGAGCTCTCAGGTAATTACCTACCGTTATTTAGGATAATGAAATAAGTGGATTCCATATCTAATATGCCTGTAAATAATGAAATAAGGGACTTATGTGTGTGCGCATGTTTGAATATTCCATCTGATATGCCAGTAAAGAATGGTTAACCCCTGACTGCTAGGTCAGATAGAAAGGGGACTAAACTGATTAAGTTTGTACTTTTAAGTGCACTCCCTAGTCCCACAGAGTCTCACAGAATGGTTACAAGGTTGACCACTGCTTGACCTCCTGCTCATAAAAATGGTAGCCGGCTAAATCTAGAGGGGGGGAGGGGGGGGATTTGAATTTTTAATTTTATTAAGATCCCCATTACAAGAATTTGAATTTTGAATTTTATTAGGATCCCCATTAGCTGACGCCATGGTATACAGAGCGATAGAAAGTGGAAGAGAATTTGAATTTTGAATTTTATTAACATCCCCATTAGCTGACGCCATGGTTTTACAGAGCAATAGAAAGTGGAAGAGAATTTGAATTTAGAATTTTATTAGAATCCTCATTAGCTGATGACATGAGAGAGAAAGCAGAAGGTCAATGTGCTATGTGGTTCTCTACCCTGGAATAGTCAGTTGTAGCTTCGAGAGATATCATTTCTGTCATGTGTTTAAAATGGTTGAAATCCAGTGTGTATGTTAAGTCTCAATTGATCTCTCCTTTCTACTTCTCACCTAGTTCCTCGCCTTTACACACACTGCACAGTGCACACCAAAGGACGCATGAATGTGCACACACACTCGTGTGTATACACACACACACACACACACTGGCGGCAGGTAGTCTTTTTCTTGCATAATACTTATTTTTCTCAGACAGGAAAGACCATTTCCAGCTCCTATGATCTGTCCTTTGTGAAGTGTGTCTGTGTAGTGTGTGAGGAGAGAGGGTGTGTAGTGTGTGAGAAAGGGTGTGTAGTGTGTGAGAGAGGGTGTGTAGTGTGTGAGGAGAGAGGGTGTGTAGTGTGTGAGAAGGTCTGTGTAGTGTGTGAGGAGAGAGGGTTGTAGTGTGTGAGGAGACAGGGTGCACAGTGCAGACGTGTGTGAAGAGAGGGTGTGTCGTGTGTGAGGAGATGAATGTGTGAGGGGAGAGGGTGTGTAGTGTGTGAGGGGAGACACACGTGAGAGGAGACAGTGTGTGTGAGGAGAGGGTGTGTACTGTGCGGGAGAGGGGTGTAGTGTGTTGAGAGGAGAGGGTGCGTAGTGTGTGATAATAGGGTGTTATTTTTCTCAGAGCGTGTGAGGAAAGACCATTTCCAGCTCCTGTTAGGATGAGGGTCTGTCCGTGTGAGGAGAGAGGGTGTGTAGTGTGTGAGGAGAGAGGGTGTGTTGTGTGTGAGGAGAGAGGGTGTGTAGTGTGCGTGAGGGGAGATGGTGTGTAGTGTGTGAGGAGAGAGGGTGTGTAGTGTGTGAGGGGGAGAGGGTGTGTAGTGTGTGAGGAGAGAGGGTGTGTAGTGTGTGAGGGGAGAGGGTGTGTAGTGTGTGAGGAGAGAGGGTGTGTAGTGTGTGAGGGAGAGGGTGTGTAGTGTGTGAGGAGAGAGGGTGTGTAGTGTGTGAGGGAGAGGGTGTGTAGTGTGTGTGAGGGAGAAGGTGTGTCGCGTGTGAGGAGAGATGGTGTGTAATGTGTGTGAGGAGAGAGGGTGTGTTGTGTGTGAGGAGAGAGGGTGTGTAGTGTGTGAGGGGAGAGGGTGTGTAGTGTGTGAGGGGAGAGGGTGTGTAGTGTGCGTGAGGGGAGAGGGGGTGTGTGTGAGGAGAGAGGGTGTGTAGTGTGTGAGGAGAGAGGGTGTGTAGTGTGCGTGAGGGGAGAGGCTGTGTAGTGCGCGTGAGGGGAGAGGGTGTGTAGTGCGTGAGGAGAGAGGGTGTGTCGCGTGTGAGGAGAGAGGGTGTGTAGCGTGTGAGGAGAGAGGGTGTGTAGCGTGTGAGGAGAGAGGGTGTGTCGCGTGTGAGGAGAGAGGGTGTGTCGCGTGTGAGGAGAGAGGGTGTGTCGCGTGTGAGGAGAGAGGGTGTGTAGTGTGTGAGGGAGAGGGTGTGTAGTGTGCGTGAGGGGAGAGGGTGTGTGTATGTGAGGAGAGAGGGTGTGTAGTGTGTGAGGGGAGAGGTGTGTAGTGTGTGTGAGGGGAGAAGCTGTGTGAGGTGAGAGGGTGTGTAGTGTGTGAGGAGAGAGGGTGTGTTGTGTGTGAGGAGAGAGGGTGTGTTGTGTGTGAGGAGAGAGGCTGTGTAGTGTGCGTGAGGGGAGAGGCTGTGTAGTGTGCGTGAGGGGAGAGGCTGTGTGGTGTGCGTGAGGGGAGAGGCTGTGTAGTGTGCGTGAGGGGAGAGGCTGTGTAGTGTGCGTGAGGGGAGAGGCTGTGTAGTGAGTGAGGGGAGAGGGTGTGTAGTGTGTTTGAGGGGAGAGGGTGTGTAGTGTGTGAGGAGAGGGTGTGTAGTGTGTGTGAGGGGAGAGGGTGTGTCGTGTGTGAGGAGAGAGGATGTGAGTGTGCGTGAGGGGAGAGGTGTAGTGCGCGTGAGGGGAGAGGCTGTGAGTGCGTGTGAGGAGAAGCTGTGTGTTGTGTGTGTGAGGGAGAGGCTGTGTAGTGTGCGTGAGGGGAGAGGCTGTGTAGTGTGTGTGAGGGGAGAGGTGTGTAGTGTGTGAGGGGAGAGGGTGTGTAGTGTGTGTGAGGGGAGAGGGTGTGTGAGGAGAGAGGGTGTGTCGCGTGTGAGGAGAGAGGGTGTGTCGTGTGTGAGGAGAGAGGGTGTGTAGTGTGCGTGAGGGGAGAGGGTGTGTAGTGTGTGAGGAGAGAGGGTGTGTAGTGTGCGTGAGGGGAGAGGGTGTGTAGTGTGTGAGGAGAGAGGGTGTGTAGTGTGTGAGGGGAGAGGGTGTGTAGTGTGTGTGAGGGGAGAGGGTGTGTCGTGTGTGAGGGAGAGGCTGTGTAGTGCGCGTGAGGGGAGAGGCTGTGTAGTGCGCGTGAGGGAGAGGCTGTGTAGTGCGTGTGAGGGGAGAGGCTGTGTGGTGTGCGTGGGGGGAGAGGCTGTGTAGTGTGCGTGAGGAGAGAGGGTGTGTAGTGTGCGTGAGGGGAGAGGCTGTGTAGTGTGCGTGAGGGGAGAGGCTGTGTAGTGTGCGTGAGGGGAGAGGCTGTGTAGTGTGCGTGAGGGGAGAGGCTCCGAGGGGGAGATTTGGGATTCAGCCTGTGTGTGTGCGCACGTGTCAGGTGACCCGGTTCTCTTGTCTCTGAATATGGCCAGAGAGGAATGCCACGGTATTGAAGCCTAATGGAATGTGTTGCCGCCAAGTATGGTCGCCCCTTGAAACCCCATTGAAACATGGGTACCTGCACTGACCAAAATAACAACTGTCCTTCTTTAAATGTCGATGCGCTATTGAAAGGCTTCTCTTCGGGAATTAGGTGTTCATCTGGGTAAAGTCATTATCCTTGGTCTTCTTCTTTGTGGAATAGCAAAGGTTAAAACTCTCCTGGGTGTGTCACTGGCCCTCTTAGTTTGAGGCACATGGTCTATACTGTGATCCTCTGTCTAGCACTAACTGAGCATGCAAGGTTCCCCAAAAATAGAGTTGTCAGCTTCCTGAATGGACATTTTCCCGGTAATCATGTGCCATTTGCCATTTTGTAATAGGAATTGGATTGGAATTCTCCGAACCAGTCTTTTGCATTTGTGTGTCTCGTGTTGCTTGCGTGCGTTAGTGCATGTATGTGTGTGACTTTGTGTATGCGTGGACCTGTGTTCCTCTCCCCTTTACATGAACGATCATTCTGTGTGTACGTTCCGTTAAGACAGGCCGGTTATCTTCCTAATGAGAACAGAAGAATATCCAGGTTTTGTCTTTTGACAGAATCATCCATCTAGGGAAGAAGAAAAAAAACGAAACCATGTCTAATGAAATTGTTGGTCCGTGTGTACTGTGTGTGCTTGTCGGTGTGGCTGCGTGTGTGTGTGCGTGTGTTACATTACCTCTGTATGTGTGTGAGTAATAGTGGCACAGACGCATTTGTTTGAGTTCCCATTCCTTATTGGATTTCTGTTCCGAGAGATGAGGCCCGGGTGTATCTGTCTTGGTTTGTGTGTGTGTGTTGCTTTGCTTCTCTGAACCCTGTGTGGCAGGGCCAGTTGATCTTATCTGCAGTTTTTTCTCTCTCTCTCTCCATACAGTCAGTGTGTACAGTCGCCTCAGGGCACACAAAAAAGAGTTGAGCATTTTTCACCCAGGACCAAATCAACTCTCGCCGTTAGCATGAATAATAAAAGCCATGCATCAACCACTCGTGGTTATCTATAGCCAAGCATCATCGCTGGACAGACGCACACAGATACAGATGCACACTCGTGGATTCACAGTGCAACCTAGTGCAGGGTAAGAGTGCACCTCAGATGGGTTGTGTATTTATCAGGGTTTGCTTTCACAGTCCCAGGATATTTGGGGGGGGGTATAATATGGCCGTCTACATACAATGCATTCTGGTGGAATCAGTGCTCCTCTTGTGTAAAAGGACGTGGCCAATGGTTTCCAATGGCAGGTTGTAGTAGATGCTGTCTCAGACTGTCCCCTAGACGGGGATGAAAATTAATTTCCTTTTTTAGTCATTTAGCATATCGCTCTTATCCAGAGCGACGTACTGGCGTAATTAGGGTTAGGTGCCTTGCACAAGGGCACATGGTGAGATTTTTCACAGAGTCGGCGCGGGGATTCGGACCGGCAACCTTATTGTTGTGGGCCCGACGCTCTTAACCGATAGGCTACCTGCAGTAGGGAAAGGGAAAGGGGGATACCTAGTTGTACAACTGAATGTGTTCAACTGAAATGTGTCTTCCGTATTTAGCCCGACCCCTCTGAATCCGAGAGGTGCGGGGAGGCTGCCTTTTAATCAACATCCATGTCAAGGCTCCCGGGGAACAGTGGGTTTAACTGCCTTGCTCAGTGGCAGAACGACAGATTTTTTAAAAATGATTCACCTTGTCAGCTCAGCGATTCAATCCAGCAATCTTCCGGGTTACTATAGACCAGTACAGAAGTTATTGTTGAGGGGAAACGTCTGCGGGGGGAGAACAGTATGAGACCAGTATGAGGACAGTATGAGGACAGTATGAGGACAATATGAGGACAGCATGAGGACAGTATGAGGACAGTATGAGGACAGTATGAGGACAGTATGAGAACAGTATGAGGACAGTATGAGGACAGTATGAGGACAGCATGAGGACAGAACAGTATGAGGACAGTATGAGGACAGTATGAGAACAGTATGAGGACAATATGAGGACAGTATGAGGACAGTATGAGAACAGTATGAGGACAGTATGAGGACAGTATGAGGACAGTATGAGAACAGTATGAGGACAGTATGAGGACAATATGAGGACAGAACATGAGGACAGTATGAGGACAGTATGTATGAGGACAGTATGAGGACAGTATGAGGACAGTATGAGAACAGTATGAGGACAATATGAGGACAGCATGAGGACAATATGAGAACAGTATGAGGACAGTATGAGGACAGTATGAGAACAGTATGAGGACAATATGAGGACAGCATGAGGACAGCATGAGGACAGTATGAGAACAGTATGAGGACAGTATGAGGACAATATGAGGACAGCATGAGGACAGTATGAGAACAGTATGAGGACAGTATGAGCGGTCTGTCTGATCCACGACGTCTCCTGGGTGACAGTCGGCACGCGTTATATCTCCACTCTGAACAGGATCTGATTTAAGATTTTCTCTGATCTGATTTAAGAGTCCCACTGCAGTCAGGGAATGGCTGAGCAACTTTTTCATGCTTCCATTTGCCCCCCCGCATGTTTTCTGAGCAACAAAAAATAACAGGATATTAATCACCGGGAAATCAGCTCCAAATTATTTTAATTTGGGAATTCTATTCCCAAGTACAGTGGGGCAAAAAAGTATTTAGTCAGCCACCAATTGTGCAAGTTCTCCCACTTAAAAAGACAAAATGAGGAAAAAAAATCCAGGATTTTGTATGAATTTATTTGCAAATTATGGTGGAAAATAAGTATTTGGTCACCTACAAACAAGCAAGATTTCTGGCTCTCACAGACCTGTAACTTCTTCTTTAAGAGGCTCCTCTGTCCTCCACTTGTTACCTGTATTAATGGCACCTGTTTGAACTTGTTATCAGTATAAAAGAGACCTGTCCACAACCTCAAACAGTCACACTCCAAACTCCACTATGGCCAAGACCAAAGAGCTGTCAAAGGACACCAGAAACTGTAGACCTGCACCAGGCTGGGAAGACTGAATATGCAATAGGTAAGCAGCTTGGTTTGAAGAAATCAACTGTGGGAGCAATTATTAGGAAATGGAAGACATACAAGACCACTGATAATCTCCCTTGATCTGGGGCTCCACGCAAGATCTCACCCCGTGGGGTCAAAATGATCACAGGAACGGTGAGCAAAAATCCCAGAACCACACGGGGGACCTAGTGAATGACCTGCAGAGAGCTGGGACCAAAGTAACAAAGCCTACCATCAGTAACACACTACGCCGCCAGGGACTCAAATCCTAGTGCCAGACATGTCCCCCTACTTAAGCCAGTACATGTCCAGGCCCGTCTGAAGTTTGCTAGAGAGCATTTGGATGATCCAGAAGAAGATTGGGAGAATGTCATATGGTCAGATGAAACCAAAATAGAACTTTTTGGTAAAAACTCAACTCGTCGTGTTTGGAGGACAAAGAATGCTGAGTTGCATCCAAAGAACACCATACCTACTGTGAAGCATGGGGGTGGAAACATCATGCTTTGGGGATGTTTTTCTGCAAAGGGACCAGGAAGACTGATCCGTGTAAAGGAAAGAATGAATGGGGCCATGTATCGTGAGATTTTGAGTGAAAACCTCCTTCCATCAGCAAGGGCATTGAAGATGAAACATGGCTGGGTCTTTCAGCATGACAATGATCCCAAACACACCGCCCGGGCAACGAAGCAGTGGCTTCGTAAGAAGCATTTCAAGGTCATGGAGTGGCCTAGCCAGTCTCCAGATCTCAACCCCATAGAAAATCTTTGGAGCGAGTTGAAAGTCCGTGTTGAGATAAACATCACTTTGATCTATGGAGGAATGACCAAATACTTATTTTCCACCAAAAGGTATATAATTTGAGATAAACTTTTGTTATTGACCAAATAATTTTCATTGCAAAAAAATCCTACAATGTGATTTTCTGGATTTTTTTTCCTCATTTTGTCTGTCATAGTTGAAGTGTACCTATGATGAAAATTAAAGACCTCTCTCATCTTTTTAAGTGGGAGAACTTGCACAATTGGTGGCTGACTAAATACTTTTTTGCCCCACTGTATTGCCATGCATAATAGAGAGACACGTGATCATATACAAATGTAAGCAAGGTTTGAAATTGTTATGTATTTCAGACAAATATTTGGGCTTCATAATACAAATGATTTGTAATTATGTTCCGGCTCTCCGAACATCCACTCAAGAAAAAAACGGGCGAATCTGAATCTAGTTAATGTTCCCTGCTCTCGACGAGCACTCTGTCGTGTTGATATCAAAGTCCTGATAGGTTTTACGGGGGGGGTGCTGCGGCAACAGGGGTGTGTCTCTGAAGACACAAACTTTTGTCTGGACAGATTTAAATGAAGCCCCCCATCACTTTCCCAAGCCCTTCTGACCAGACTTTACCCTCCCCCTCCTCCCTAGAGGGAGCGAGTAGTAGTAAGAATGTGTTCAAACATCAAAGGAGGACAACTGATGTGGTTTTAGGTCCTCCTGCTGGGAACAGACAAGGCGAGTGGGAGGTGGCGAGGAGAGTACGGGAAGCTCTCTGCTCCCTGCCTCTGTCCGGTCGGTCTCTCTTTCACGCACAGATCTCTCCTCGGGCCCTCTCTCAGGGGCGAGCGTCTCTCTCTGGCCAATAAGGCTCCTACCGTATGCTCATGGCGGAATGGAAATGTATCATTTAATGCTTTTTAAAATAGACCTCCTTTCCCTCAAAAGCCCTCTCCTGCCCGAGTGTTCTAATGTAACATGTAATATTGGGTGTAATGCAGACCTAGCTCAGGGCACTTGGTTTAAGACATGTGGGTTCTAATGTAACATGTAATATTGGGTGTAATGCAGACCTAGCTCAGGGCACTTGGTTTAAGACATGTGGGTTCTAATGTAACATGTAATATTGGGTGTAATGCAGACCTAGCTCAGGGCACTTGGTTTAAGACATGTGGGTTCTAATGTAACATGTAATATTGGGTGTAATGCAGACTTAGCTCAGGGCACTTGGTTTAAGACATGTGGGTTCTAATGTAACATGTAATATTGGGTGTAATGCAGACCTAGCTCAGGGCACTTGGTTTAAGACATGTGGGTTCTTTGTTCTGTGCTTGTATGCGTCTTTGGATCCTAAACTGGTAGAATAAAGGTTGGTGTAATTAATGACGCGGTGCTTCGGACCACCTGCCCTGTATTTAGTACGTGTATAGTACATGTGTGTGGCCCTTTGTAACAGTCTATAAATATGCAGGTGATTATAATGCATTCATAATACACTGTAACTGGAATTGACCCCTAAATCTGATACCTTGACTCATACCCTGGGCTGATGATGTATTTCAGGTCATGTATGCTAAATATGTCTGAAATGGAAAGGTCGATATGAGGGCATGCCTTTCTGTGTGTGTGTGTGTGTGTGTGTGTGTGTCTCTCCGTCCGTCCGTGTGAGAGCAGTTTGGTTGAAATACAAGTCCGCCGATTTCATTGAGTCTGTCTCATCCTCACACTCTGACCTGACCAGCACCTGACCTCATGCTCCACTTCCAGGGGCAATTATAACCCTACACTATATTTAGGCTGCCTGGGTTCATCTTCTGAAGGCAAGGCCTGAGGTCTCTCATGCCACTCGTTAAATAGATTTGAAGTTAGCTTTTTTTTCCCCAGGGAAAACAACATGGCGGTTAAGTACATGAGAGAGCATGCAGACCAAAGGCTGACTTTGCCCTTCACCTCTTCTGTCATCCCTTTCACCCTCCTCTCATCCCTTTCACCCTCCTCTCATCCTCCACTCATTAGTGAAGGTGTGAGTGTGTAGAGAACAAAGTCAAGACTCTTTTGAATCGATCACAGAGTAGCGTTCCGCTCGTCCGTCTGCCCAGCGTTTGACGTGTCGGCAGATTTGATTGTGCGTACGTGTTTGTTTCCAGAAACACGGAAACGATTCACCTTGTACTGCTACGGAGCAACAACAAAAAAGTGCCATGGACCGAAATGAGAAGTCGCCGTTTCACTACGAACACAGTGACATGCGCGCGCACACAGCGACACACACAAACACACGGATCCATGCGATCACGCACTGACAGACAGTGGTTGTATCCTCTGGCATGATGTCCCCTCTTTACTTTGGCACTCTGTGCTTAGCTTGTCAGCCTTGTCACATACACACACACACATTTGTTTAGACTGCTGCCGTACTAATCCATTAGAGCGCTGGCATGTGTCACAGCGCTGCCAGGGGAAGGACAGTGTGCCAGGGTGGGGCACCCTGCCAGCCCCGTGTGATCATGTATGTGTGTGTTTGGGCGGCAGGTAGCCTAGCGGTTAAGAGTGTTGGGCCGGTAAAGGTCGCTGGTTTGTTTGCCCGATTTGACAAGGTGGAATATCTGTCGACGTGGCCTTGAGCGAGGCACTGAACCCTAATTGCTCCTGTAAGTCGCTCTGGATGAGAGCCGTCTGCTAAATGACTCAAATGTAAATGTGCGTGGGTGCGCTCTGTCTAAACAATGGAACAGTGTGTATGTGTGTGACAGTCACACAGGTCATCAAACCAGCGGGCTGTTTATGCATTCTCTCTCTCTCTCCTCTCTCTCTCCTCTCTCTCTCCTCTCTCTCCTCTCTCCTCTCTCTTCTCTCTCTCTCTCTCTCTTCTCTCTCCCCTCTCTCTCTCTCTCTCTCTTTCTCTCTCTCTTTCTCTCTCTCCCCTCTCTCTCTCCTGTCTTTCTCTCTCTCTTCTCTCTCTCTTCTCTCTCTCTCTCTCTCTCTCTCTCTCTCTCTCTCTCTCTCTCTCTCTCTCTCTCTCTCTCTCTCTCTCTCTCTCTCTCTCTCTCTCTCTCTCTCTCTCTCTCTCTCTCTCTCTCATCCCTTACATGACCTTTCTTTCCTCTCTGTCTCCATAGCTCTGATAGCGATTGGCCAGTACAGCAGCACCATAGAGACAGTGGATGCAGGCTGGTGTAAAGAGATCACTGACCAGGGAGCTACGCAGATTGCCAGAAGCAGCAAGTCACTACGATACCTGGGCCTCATGAGGTGTGACAAGGTAAGCTGATGCGTAGACACGTCTACCGTGTTCATGTGCGAACCCCCTGTGCGTGCGTGAATTGTCACACAACGGAGGTGAAGGACAAGAAAGAGCGGTGTGCCCGCTCTCCCTAAAATACTGTGGAACACACAAACACCCACACGCGACACCAGGCCACCGGTGTCCAGGTCAGAGGATGACCAATTAAACAGTGTCCAGAGGAGAGCGTGTCCGTAAGCCACTGCCCCCGTAGGCCCAGTGTGTGCGGGCATTCGGGCCGCCCCTGTTCCGCGTGGGCTGGTGTATGAGGGGGGGACATCCAGTGTAACGTCCTTATGTCCTAACAAACAAGAGTCAGTCCTGTGTCGGAGCTAAGAGACGGTCAGATCCCACTGATGAAGTGGTCTATACGGACCCACATCATTACAGAGATGGGTGGGTGGATATGCTTCATAATATTTCTCTTCCAAAGAGATCATGTCGTGGCGCTATGCTGTAGTTGTTTAATGAAGATGAATATGTATGTGGTAAATGTATAGAAAAGTATAGAGGGACCTTAGGGACCACTCACTGATGAATTGGTCTGTGTTAACATAATTATCCCGGACAGGGTCTGTATGGATCGTGTTTATCTCTGTGTAATAAAGAGTAAGCACATTACAGCACAGGTGCTCGCTTATTCTCTATGGTGATTTAGCAGTACCCTCTCCCCCTGTGACCTTACATTCAATATCTATAGCCACGTGCACACACACACACACACACACACACACACACACTGAGAATTACAACGTCTACTGCGAATAACTACATCAAACAATGGGAGGCGTTGTTTCTTGTAACCGAAAGGTTGCTGGATCGAATCCCCGAGCTGACCAAATCTGTCGTTCTGCCCCAGAACAAGGCAGTTAACCCACTGTTCCCCAGTAGGCCGCCATTGTAAATAAGAATTTGTTCTTAAATTACTTGCCTAGTTAAAAAGATATTGATACGGATATTTCTGTAGGAAAGATGGGTAAATATTTGTATTTATTTAGAGTGAGGATGCCAGGAGAGAGGACTCTGGAGTTAATTCCACTAAACGGAGCAGTAATTTGCGGCATTAGAAAGGTATTAGGTATTTAATGGGCCATAAACGGCGAAGAGAAGCCGAGAAGAATATCCTTTCCTGAAGAGGCAGAGACGTGTTCGGTCTCCCAAGGTCACACCAAGGAAGACCATACTGGAAGCTGTTGTTCTTCTCTTTGTCCTGAAAGCATGTTTAGCATTGCAAATGAAGTCAATAGATGTTGCAGAGGTGAAGGGATTTGACTAGTCAAGCTCTGGGCTGTTATTGTTCGAGGCGTCAGTTTGTTTGGTGAGCTCAAGTCCGTGGAGAGGGGAGCTACAGATGATCAGGTCACACAGAGAGAGAGAAGAAATCAAACTGTATATGAACCGTATGTAGAATGTACATGAGATGGAGTGATGATGAAGAGAGAGAGAGAGAAATAGGGAGGGGGTGGTTCAAAGTGGGAGTTTGAAGCTGGAGTAGGCATCTAGTCTCCCCATGTAGGCCCGGTGGGCAGGTGTGACCATGCCCTCCATTCACCCTGCACCTCCTACTCTCTCATCCCTCATTCCCCTCTCTTATCTCCCTCACTAGTTTTAAGCACCAGCTGTCAGAGCAGCTCACAGATGACTGCACCTGTGCATAGCCCATCTGTAAATAGCCCATCCAACTACCTTATTCCCATACTGTTATTTATTTATTTATCTTGCTCCTTTGCACCCCAGTATCTCTACTTGCATACTAATCTTCTTCACATTTATCACTTCAGTGTTTAATTGCTATATTGTAATTACTTCGCCACCATGGCCTATTTATTACCTTACCTCCCTTATCTCACCTCATTTGCACACGCTATATATAGACTTTTTCTACTGTATTATTGGTTGTATGTTTGTTTACTCCATGTGTAACTCTGTGTTGTTATATGTGTCGAACTGCTTTGCTTTATCTTGGCCAGGTCGCAGTTGCAAATGAGAACGTGTTCTCAACTAGCCTACCTGGTTAAATAAAGGTGAACTAAATAAATGTACCCATCATCGCTCCCTTGGTGCGAACCTACCCTTGGTGCGAACCTAATCCCTCTCTCAACCGCCATCCCTCCATCCCATAGACTACACCTGTTTCTCTCTCGCTCTCTCTCTCAATTCAATTTCAATTTAAGGGGCTTTATTGGCAATGGACGCACATTGCCAAACCAAGTTAAATAGAGAATAAGCACAAGTGAAATAAACAACAAGAAATGTACAGTAAACATTACACTCACAGAAGTTCCAAAAGAATAAGGGCATTTCAAATGTCATATTAAGTATATATATTTGGTGATGTAATGATGTGCAAATGGTTAAAGTACAAAAGGGAAAACATAAATATGGGATGTATTTACAATGGTGTTCTTCACTGGTTGCCCTTTTCTTGTGGCAACAGGTCACAAATCTTGCTGCTGTGATGGCTCACTGTGGTATTTCACCCAGTAGATATGGGAGTTTATCAAAATTGGATTTGTTTTTCGAATTCTTTGTGGGTCTGTGTAATCTGAGGGAAATATGTGTCTCTAATATGGTCATACATTTGGCAGGAGGTTAGGAAGTGCAGCTCAGCTTCCAACTAATTTTGTTGGCAGAGTGAACATAGCCTGGCTGCCTTTGGTGGCCTTTCTCAATAGCAAGACTATGCTCACTGAGTCTGTACATAGTCAAAGCTTTTCTTAATTTTGGGTCAGTCCCAGTGGTTAGGTATTCTGCCACTGTATACTCTCTGTTTAGTGCCAAATAAACTCACCAAAAAAATAACCGTCCCTTTTTCAGGACACTGTCTTTCAAAGATAATTCGTAAAAATCTAACTTCACAGATCTTCATTGTAAAGAGTTTAAACACTGTTTCCCATGCTTGTTCAATGAACCATAAACAATTAATGAACATGCACCTGTGGAACGGTCGTTAAACACTAACAGCTTACAGCTTACAGACGGTAGGCAATTAAGGTCACAGTTCGGAAAACTTAGGACACTAAAGAGGCCTTTCTACTGACTCTGAAAAACACAAAACAAAAGATGCCCAGGGTCCCTGCTCATCTGCGTGAATGTGCCTTCGGCATGCTGCAAGGAGGCATGAGGACTGCAGATGTGGCCAGGGCAATAAATTGCAATGTCCGTACTGTGAGACGCCTAAGACGGCGCTACAGGGAGACAGGACGGACAGCTGATCGTCCTCGCAGTGGCAGACCACGTGTAACAACACCTGCACAGAATCGGTACATCCGAACGTCAGGATGGCAACAACAACTGCCCGAGTTACACCAGGAATGCACAATACCTCCATCAGTGCTCAGACTGTCCGCAATAGGCTGAGAGAGGCTGGACTGCGCCGCTTGTAGGCCTTTTGTAAGGCAGGTCCTCACCAGACATCACAGGCAACAACGTCGCCTATGGGCACAAACCCATTGTCGCTGGATCAGACAGGACTGGCAAAAAGTGCCCTTCACTGACGAGTCTCGGTTTTATCTCACCAGGGGTGATGGTTGGATTCGCGTTTATCGTCAAAGGAATGAGTGTTACACCGAAGCCTGTACTCTGTTTTGGGATCGATTTGAAGGTGGAGGGACCGTCATGGTCTGGGGCCGTGTGTCACAGCATCATCAGACTGAGCTTGTCGTCATTGCAGGCAATCTCAGCACTGTGTGTTACAGGGAAGACATCCTCCTCCCTCATGTGGTACCCTTCCTTCAGGCTCATCCTGACATGACCCTCCAGCATGACAATGCCACCAGCCATACTGCTCATTCTGTGCATGATTTCCTGCAAGACTTAATGCAGCTGGTGGCCACGCCAGATACTGACTGTTACTGTGTCTCCTTTTGTTCAGGGACACATTATTCAATTTCTGTCTGTGGAACTTATTCAGTTTATGTCTCAGTTGTTGATTCTTGTTATGTTCATAGAAATATTTACACATGTTTAGTTTGCTGAAAATAAACGCAGTTGACAGTGAGAGGACGTTTCTTTTGTTTTGTAGAGTTTAGCATTCTAGTTTTCACAGTTTTTCTGTAAATTCTCTCCAATATGTCAAGTAATTATCTTTTTGTTTTCTCATGATTTGGTTGTGTTTACTTGTGTTGCTGTCCTGGGGCTCTGTGGGGTCTGTTTGTGAACAGAGCCCCAGGACCAGCTTGCTTAAGGGGCTCTTTTCCAGGCCCTTATTGCATTGTCTCTCAGATCGTTCACAGCTTTGTGGAAGTTACTTTTGGCGCTGAAGTTTAGACCAAGGATTGTATCGTTTTTTTGTGTGCTCTCGGGCAACGGTGTCTAGATGGAATTTGTATTTGTGGTCCTGGCAACTGGACCTTTTTTGGAACGCTATTATTTTTGTCTTGCTGAGATTTACTGTCAGGGCCCAGGTCTGGCAGAATCTGTGCAGAAGATCTAGGTGCTGCTGTAGGCCCTCCTTGGTTGGGAACAGAAGCATCAGATCATCAGCAAACAGTAGACATTTGACTTCAGATTCTAGTAGAGTGAGGCCGGGTGCTGCGGACTGTTCTAGTGCCCTCGCCAATTTGTTGATATATATATGTTGAAGAGGGTGGGGCTTAGGCTGCATCCCTGTCTCACCCCCCGGCCCTGTGGAAAGAAATGTGTGTTTTTTGCCAATTTTAACCTTGTTGTTTGTGTACATAGATTTAATAATGTTGTATGTTTTCCCCCCCCAACACCACTTTCCATCCATTTCTATAGCAGACCCTCATGCCAAATTGAGTAGAAAGCTTTTTTGAAATTAACAAAGCATGAGAAGACTTTTCCTTGGGTTTAGTTTGTTTGTTCGTTAGGGTGTGCATGGTGAATATGTGGTCTAATTTGGTAAAAAGCCAATTTGACATTTGCTCAGTACTGTACATTGTTTTCGCTGAGGAAATGTACGAGTCTGCTGTTAATAATACTGCAGAGGATTTTCCCAAGATGGCTGTTTCATTTAGGATACCATCAACCCCACAGTCCTTTTTGAGTTGGAGGGTTTGTATTTTGTCCTGTAGTTTATTCAATGTAGTTGGAGAATCCAGTGGGTTCTGGTACTTTTTCTGTTTGTTCTTTGTTATAGAGCCAAAAATATTGGATAAGTGGTTTATCCATACATCTTCGTTTTGGAAAGATAACTCTTCGTGTTGTTTGTTTTCCAATTTTCCCAGAAGTGGTTAGATTCTATGGATTCTTCAATGACATTGAGCTGATTTCTAACGTGCTGTTCCTTCTTTTTCCATAGTGTATTTCTGTATTGTTTTAGTGTTTCACCATAGTGAAGGATCAGGTTTTCTCGGTCTCTATGTTTTTGGTTGGAGAGGTTTCTCAATTTCTTTCTTAGGTTTTTGAATTCTTCATGAAACCATTTGTCATTGTTGTTAATTTTCTTAGGTTGTCTGCTTGACATTTTTAGATTTGATAAAGAAGCTGAGAGGTCAAATATACTGTTTATGTTTTCTACTGCCAAGTTTACACCTTCACTATTACAGTGACATTGTCAAGAAGGGATGGGATTGTTGTTACCTAATATATTTTTAGTAGATTTTTAGTAGATTCTCTCTAACTGGTGATGGCTCTCTCTCTCTCTAACTGGTGATGGCTCCCTCTCTCTCTCTAACTGGTGATGGCTCTCTCTCTCTCTCTCTCTCTAACTGGTGATGGCTCTCTCTCTCTCTGACTGGTGATGGCTCTCTCTCTCTCTGAATGGTGATGGCTCTCTCTCTCTAACTGGTGATGGCTCTCTCTCTCTGACTGGTGATGGCTCTCTCTCTTTCTGACTGGTGATGGCTCTCTCTCTCTCTGACTGGTGATGGCTCTCTCTCTCTCTGACTGGTGATGGCTCTCTCTCTCTCTCTGACTGGTGATGGCTCTCTCTCTAACTGGTGATGGCTCTCTCTCTCTCTGACTGGTAGATGGCTCTCTCTCTCTCTCTGACTGGTGATGGCTCTCTCTCTCTCTCTAACTGGTGATGGCTCCCTCTCTCTCTAACTGGTGATGGCTCTCTCTCTATGTCTCTCTAACTGGTGATGGCGCTCTCTCTCTCTCCGTCTCTCTCTCTAACTGGTGATGGCGCTCTCTCTCTCTCCGTCTCTCTCTCTAACTGGTGATGTCTCTATCTCTCTCTCTCTAACTGGTGATGGCTCTCTCTCCGTCTCTCTCTCTAACCGGTGATGGCTCTCTCTCTCTCTGACTGGTGATGTCTCTCTCTCTCTCTCTCTGACTGGTGATGGCTCTCTCTCTCTCTCTCTCTGACTGGTGATGGCTCTCTCTCTCTCTCTGACTGGTGATGTCTCTCTCTCTCTAACTGGTGATGGCTCGCTCTCTCTCTAACTGGTGATGGCTCTCTCTAACTGGTGATGGCTCTCTCTCTCTCTATCTCTCTCTCTAACTGGTGATGGCGCTCTCTCTCTCTCCATCTCTCTAACTGGTGATGTCTCTCTCTCTCTCTCTCTAACTGGTGATGTCTCTCTCTCTAACTGGTGATGGCTCTCTCTCTCTCTCCGTCTCTCTCTCTAACTGGTGATGTCTCTCTCTCTCTCGCCGTCTCTCTCTCTAACTGGTGATGCCTCTCTCTCTATCTCTCTCTCTATAACTGGTGATGGCTCGCTATCTCCGTCTCTCTCTCTCTAACTGGTGATGGCTCTCTCTCTCTCTCTCTATCTAACTGGTGATGGCTCTCTCTCTCTCTCTCTCTCTCTCTAACTGGTGATTTCTCTCTCTCTTTCTCTCTCTATCTAACTGGTGATGGCTCTCGCTCTCTCTATCTAACTGTTGATGGCTCTCTCTCTCTCCATCTCTCTCTAGCTGGTGATGGCTCTCTCTTTCCGTCTCTCTCTCTAACTGGTGATGGCTCTCTCTCTATCTCTCTCTCTCTAACTGGTGATGGCTCTCTCTCTCTCTCTCTCTCTAACTGGTGATGGCTCTCTCTCTCTCTGTCTCTCTCTCTCTAACTGGTGATGTATCTCTATCTAACTGGTGATGTCTCTCTCTCTCTCTATCTATCTCTATCTCTCGCTCTCTAACTGGTGATGGCTCTCTATCTCTCTCTCTAACTGGTGATGGCTCTCTCTCTCTCTCTCTCTCTCTCTCTAACTGGTGATGGCTCTCTCTCCGTCTCTCTAACTGGTGATGGCTCTCTCTCTCTCTCCGTCTCTCTCTCTAACTGGTGATGGCTCTCTCTCTCTCTCTCCGTCTCTCTCTCTAACTGGTGACGGCACTCTCTCTCTCCGTCTCTCTCTCTAACTGGTGATGGCTCTCTCTCTCTCTAACTGGTGATGTCTCTCTCTCCGTCTCTCTCGCCATCTCTCTCTAACTGGTGATGTCTCTCTCTCTCCCTCTAACTGGTGATGGCTCTCTCTCTCTAACCGGTTGATTGCTCTCTCTCTCTCTCTCTCTCTCTCTCACTGAGATGTCTCCATCTCTCCTGTATCCCTCCCTTTAGAAAAGAGCAGTGCCTCTAAACTACGTTTCCTCACAAGAAATGTTGACCTCTCTCATCCCTCTCCATCTCTCGCCCCATCCCTCTATCCCTAGGACTAGTCATTCACAGCAGTGTGAGGTCAGTGGTGATAGCAGTAGAGACATCAGCATGGTAAAACACGGGCTCTGGGCTGCTTAGTTAGGGCCAGGGCCACTTATATAGTCCCGCTGCCATGGTGACTCAATTCAGTTTGATATGACATGTCCTTCAGGATCAGCTGAGCACGGGGCTCTCGGAGTGCGCTCCAGATATTGTATTATACTGTATTAGCTCTGGATAAAATATAGCCGGTCTGTTGAGAGCCATGTCCTCATCTGGATGAGTTTATTACGGTCTTTTCATTGTGTAGTTTGCAGGCCTTCTGGTCTACCCTCGAGAGATGAGGGTTGGGGAGAGAGCAAGATGAATTTCTCTTTTATGAAGATTCTTATTTGGTCAGGCTCAAAAAATGTGTTTGCAGGAAGATCTTGATTAGTTTGTATTGATCCACATGGGGCACAGGGAGCTTGTCCCTGATTGGTTGGCATCGCTCGTCATGTTTTTTTTGTCTGCGTCGAATGAAGTCCAGTTTGTTTCTAGGGAGAGAATAGTGCAAGTCACCGATTCTGCCCCCGGTTAGCTATTAGCATTATCCCCTATTAGATTGTTGTCATCCATAGCTGTGCTGCTGCTAGCAGACATGGTGCATGGTTACAGTTTGAATGAGAGGAAGTGATTGTGTTCACTTCACTGGTTTCCTCTCCCTCCCTGGAAAGAGAGAGGTGTCAGAGGGCCGCGATCCCAAATGGCACCCTATACCCTATATAGAGTACTGCTTTTGACCGTGGCCTATAAGGCTCTGGTCAAAAGTAGTGGACTATAAAGGAAATGGGGTGCCATTTGGGATGCAGGCCCTGTCTCTTTTTACACAAATACACACTTGTGTGATAACCTTGACACACGGAGGGAGGGGAACGCAGGACTTAGCCACGGCTTTTCCTTGGCAGGTCCCGTGTGGATTTGTTTGGAAGTGTCAGAATGTTAGTGTGTGTGTGTGCACGTGTGTGTGTGTGTGTGTCCTGAACCCATAATGTGTCAAATTCATAGGGTTTGGTGCTGGTGACAGGGGGGAGATGACTAGTCTGGGAACTGGTGATAGCTCTGCCTGGGTTTACGTGAAGGTTCTCGCTTGTTTTTCCACTCAAAGTCGATTCAAATTGTGATCCAAATTTATAATTGTAGTTTCGACGATGTAAACATTGTATTATGCATGTGTCGGCCTCTGTCTCCCTTTGTGTCTGTCTCCCTTTGTGTCTGTCTCCCTTTGTGTCTGTCTCCCTTTGTGTCTGTCTCCTTTGTGTCTGTCTCCCTTTGTGTCTGTCTCCTTTGTGTTTGTCTCCCTTTGTGTCTGTCTCCCTTTGTGTCTGTCTCCTTTGTGTTTGTCTCCTTTGTGTTTGTCTCCCTTTGTGTCTGTCTCCCTTTGTGTCTGTCTCCCTTTGTGTCTGTCTCCCTTTGTGTCTGTCTCCCTTTGTGTCTGTCTCCCTTTATGTCTGTCTCCCTTTGTGTCTGTCTCCCTTTGTGTCTGTCTCCCTTTATGTCTGTCTCCCTTTGTGTCTGTCTCCCTTTGTGTCTGTCTCCCTTTGTGTCTGTCTCCCTTTGTGTCTTGTGTGGAGTGTGTATGCATGTGTACTATAAAATAGATGTGTGGAGTTACTGTCCCTGATTCCACTTGTGCTATTTGCTGTTAACACAGTTTAGAATGGGGCATTGAGGTTAAACACCCCTAGTGTCTGGGGAATGGCGCGTTCTGCCTGCTTCCACTCATTACCCCGCTGCCCTTAGGGCCAAACCTCCACGGCCTGACAGGGAGAGAAAGAATGCTATTGATCCAAACTCGCCCAAAATAACCAAATCATTTCATTTTGTCATCTTTAAACTGTCTGCCTGCCAGGCTTTGAAGTAGGGAGCTGAAAGACTGGAGAAGTGTCTTCCTTTTATCTTCAGAGAAACAGATCCATTTTAGCCACAAGTAGCCCATATGTCAGAGCATGTTCCTCAGAACAGCAGGCTCTTCACATGGCCAGTCCTCACTGGAATGGCATTTCTGCCCCAGTACTATTTATGTCTTAGTAATCTACTAAAATTGAACACGCTGGATTTTTCTTGAAGGACAATGCCTAAGCTAGTTAAATAGTCTCAAAAGAAAATACTTAACTTCCCAGTAGTGATGTGCGGGTCAGCTGTTTGTTCACCCGCGCCCACCTGCAATTGATAACAACCCATCCGCAGCCACCTGACTATGCGATGAAGTGAAAATCTGAGGACCGCTCCCGATCCTAACCCACTAATAGTCCGATAGAAAATGTGCTGTACAGTGATTTATTGCTTATTAATTTGACCCTTTTTCCCCCCAATTTTGTGGTATCCAATTGGTAGGTACAGTCTTGTCTCATCGCTGCAACTGCTGTACTGACTCGGGAGACGCGAAGGTCGAGAGCCGTGCGTTCTCCGAAACACGACCCAACCGAGCCGCACTGCTTCTTGACACAATGCCCACCTAAACCGGAAGCCAGCCGCACCAATGTGTCGAAGGAAACACTGTACACTTGGCAACTGTGTCAGCGTGCACTGCGCCCGGCATGCCACAGGATTCGCTAGTGCGAAGGACATCCCTGCCGGCCAATCCCTCCCCTAACACGGACGACGCTGGGTTAATTGTGCGCCGCCCCATGGGTCTCCCCGGTTGCGGCCGGCTCCGACATAGCCTGGACTCGAACCCAGAATATCTAGTGCCACAGCTAGCAAAGCGATGCAATGCCTGAGACCACTGCGCCACTCGGGAGGCCCCGGCGAACAACATTTTTTGACAGGCCTTTTTAGATAGGTTTATGTTCCTGCTGATAATTTCCGAAATGTTGAAGGCGATTTGTTAGTCAAATGGTCTCTAATTAGATACCGTGCCTTCAGAAAGTTGTCATACCCCTTGACTTATTCCACATTTTGTTGGGTTACAGCCTGAATTTAAGATGAATTATATAGATTTAAATATCTAATTTACGTAAGTATTCACACACCTGAGTCAGTACATGTTAGATCGCATTTGCCAGCTATTACAAGTCTATAAGTCTATAAGAATTTTGCACACCTGGATTATTCTTCGAGAAATGATTTAAGCTCTGTCAAGTTGGTTGTTGATCACAGCTAGATGGCCATTTTCAAGTCTTGCCATAGATTTTCTAGCTGGTTTAAGTCAAAACTGTAAATAGGCCACTTGGGAACATTCTATGTTGTCTTGGTAAGCAATTTGTGTATATTTGGCCTTGTGTTTTAAGGTATTGTGCTAATGAAAGGTGCATTTGTCTCCCAGTGTGTTTTGGAAAGCAGACTGAACCAGGTTTTCCTCTAGGACTTTTCCTGTGCTTAGCTCTATTCTGTTTAGTTTTATCAACAAACAAAAAAACTCCCTAGTCCTTGCAGATTACAAGCATACCCATAACATGATGCAGCCACCGCCATGCCTGCAAAAATATGTGTTGTGTTGGATTTGCCCCAAGGACATAAAGTGAATTTCTTTGCCACATTTTTGTACATTTTACATTAGTGCCTTATTGCAAACAGGATGCATGTTTTGGTATAGGTGTATTCTGTACAGGTTTTCTTCTTTTCACTCTGTCATGTATGTTAGTATTGTGGGATAGCTACAATCTTGTTGATCCACCCTCAGTTTTCTCCTATCACAGCCTATTACACTCTGTAACTGTTTTAAAAACACCTGTAGTGGCTTCCTTTCGTCTTTACCATAGCCACTGCCCAAGCCTGAAGCGGGGTTGTTTGGTACGCATACAGTCCACACTCAAGGTTTCCAAATGGCCAAACATTCAATGACATCCAGGGATATGGTGCAACAAAAATGTTTATTCTTCTTATATCAAACAAATAAATTATTCTCCAATCAACTTAAAGCATAGAATACTTGATATGGAAAATACATATTATGACCTGTCTGTATGTCTGTATGGTCAAAAAACTATACCGCTCCCGCATCTACCAAGGACTCCTTCTCCCGAAGGCCCAACTTCCTGCCTTTATCCTAACACACTTACCACAATACAATGAACAGGCAAGAGGGGGGGCCAAAAACTGAGTTACACGAACAACAAATGAATATATCTCAATCAGGTAAATATAAATCATAAAAGGTACGTACCTAATATTTCATCATTTACATTAATATTTAATATATTTACACAAATGTACATGGAGCTCCATATGTTCGGTCTTTTATACAAATTTGTCCAAATCGGCTCTAACAACACCATTAGCCTCGTAGTGAAATCCCTGAGCAGTTTTCTTTCTCTCCGGCAACTGAGTTAGGAAGGACGCCTGTATCTTTGTAGTGACTGGGTGTATTGATGCACCATACAAAGTGTAATTAATAACTTCACCATGCTCAAAGGGATATTCAATATCTGCTATTGTTATTTCGACCAATCTACCAATAACTACCTTTCTTTTGCGAGGCATTGGAAATCCTCCCTGGTCTTTGTGGTTGAATCTGTGTTTGAAATGAATTGCCCGGCTGAGGGACCTTGCAGATAATAGTGTGGGGTACAGAGATAAGGTAGTCATTCAAAAAATCATGTTAAACACTATTATTTCACATTGAGTCCATGCATCTTATTATGTGACTTTGTTAAGCAAATATTTAGGCTTGCCATAGCAAAGGGATTAGATACTTATTGACTCAAGACATTTCAGCTTTAAAGTTTTTATTACTTAGCAAACATTTCTACAAACATAATTCCACTTTGACATTATGGGGTATTGTGTGTAGGCCGGTGACACAATCTCAATGTAATAACTTTTAAATGTGGGAAAAGGTCAACTGGTGTGAAATGTACTTATCTTATGTTTTAAAGACGTTTAGAGACCGGAGAGAAATTGCAATAACAAAACAAAAAAAAACTGGGAAGAATTTTTTTTGTACATTTATCAAAGTTACCAGTTTTGGGGGAAAAAATCTGTTAAAATGACCCAAAATTTATTTAATTAAGATTTCAGTTCAGTTTGGATGCATGTTTTATGTGATTGAAATACTATCAGCTTGTATGATGCTAATCAAGATATCACCTTTGCAGATGGTCCCTACCTGTACATTCATTCTCTCAAGATGCTAAAAGAAAGAAATGATATTTCTCCACTCCTGTTCCTGAATCAAAATGTACATTTGGTGTATAGTTTTACTCTAAGAAATGCTTCATTCTACAGGAGTTAATATTACATTAGGCTATGTGAGAGGTTATAGACCTATAGTCAGTGTCCAGATTTCATTTAGCTTTACTGTTCCATTTAACCCATATGAACGGTACAGTTCCCTTGACGTGCCATTTTGAAGTCCCCATCTTGTGACTGTCAAATTTGTATAGCGCCTCTCTATTTAATTCAACTCTGACATTGTCCTTTTTGCCTCATTGGATCTACGTGAACTTTTCTGCCCAAGTTCCCAAAAGCATTTGGCGTGTATTTGATACTACATTTTCTTTATTGAACCGTTTATTTAACTAGTCAGTTAAGAACAAATTCTTATTTACAATGGCGGCCTACCCCGGCCAAACCCGGACGACACTGGGCCAATTGTGTGCCGCCCCGTGGGACTCCCAATCACGGCCGGATGTGATACAGCCCGGATTCGAACCAAGGTACTATAGTGACGCCTCTTGCACTGAGATGCAGTGCCTTCGACCGCCGTGCCACTCGGGAGCCCTAAAGCCAGATAGAATTGGAAAGGAAAACCTAAATGTAGCCTATAGATATGAATCGCAAATGTTTTATGCATTGGTTATTTCTTTATTCCAAACGCCTGCCACCCACCCGCCCTTCGTCCACACTATGTCATGACCCTAAACCCGCCCGCCCGCCCCACAGATATAACCGCGGGGACTGCGGGTTATGAGTCATCACTTCGCATAACTACTTCCCAGCCCCTTGTCTATTTTGCAGTTGAGTAACACACACTGTTTCATGGACTTTCTTTGTTGTTGTTGCGAACGTTGCAGTGTCTTTCTCCTTTAGCAATAACATTCACGACTGCTTTGACTAGCCAGCGAATCAAACAGGCGCCCGGGATTTTCACAGCCAACCAACACACCCAAGACTGTTGATGTACCATCTAAGGGATTCCATCCATGTGTTCCTAATAGGAATGTTTTTATTAGAATATTTGTTTACACAGCTTTACTGTACCTCTCCTCTCCTTAGTTAAGAGGGGGAAAACAGATATCTCTGGTGCTGAAACAGAACGACGGCAAACTCACTGAATCAGCGTGAACCAGGACCGGGAAAATAATGACATTGCTCTCAAGTAACAGTGGTCGCAAGCATAATGAGTTATGTTAATGGCCAAGAGAGGGAGAGGTGGACAGAGCGATGCATGGTGTTCTCCCATTGAGGGACCACATGGACCTTGTTAAAACCACAGGCATCATAATCAATATGGATGCTCGGCTGATGCATACCTCTGTTATGACTAGAGACAGATATTCAGAGCAATTTGCAGACACAAACACTACAGTAATTGTTTAGGGACTAAACTCTGGGCTCGGAGAAAAGGATGAGTTATGTGTAAAGTTTCAAGAAGTTTTTCAGAAAAGAGATTTTGAGGTCTAACAAGCCTATTGGCCAGTTCTTGTTATTACATACAGAGTTTCAAGTTCAGATGGAAGGAAGTAAGAATCATGACATGACCTGTGTTTGTGAACTGAAATTAAAGGACTTTACTAGAATGACCACTTCCTACTTGACCTTTTCATATAATATACACTACTATATTAATGTCCTGAAAATTGTATGTTTATTTTTCTAAGGTCTAAAATATCAGAGCTAAGTCGGTAAGATATCATTACATTGACTTGTCATCCCTTCCATCTCTCCCCCTGCCTTGGTTCTCTCTTTTCCTCTTTGGTTAGGCTTGAAGGTCAAAGTTCACCAAGTGATGGAGTCATTTGCCGTGTGTGGTCAGTGGTGTAATCTTAAATCTCATGCCGCCGTGTGAAGGGGTATTGATCGGCGGTCTTAACTGAACCCCCCCCTCCTCCTCATCATCTCTTCATCTCACTTTTAAAGGGCAGGAGCGAGAGAAAGTGGCAGAGAAAGCAAGAGTGAGATAGAGGGTAGAAGAGTGAAAGACAGAGACAGTCCACTAACAATGTGAAAGGAATCTCAGCTGTGCCCTTCAATGAGAAAGTATGGAGGCAGACACACACACTGGTGTATACTCTTTTAGCTCTCGGTCTCTCTCTCTCTTTCACTCTCTTTCACTTTCTCTCTCTTTCACTCTCTCTGTCTCTTTCACTCTCACTCTTTCACTCTCTCTCTGTCTCTCTCTCTAGCTCTCTCACTTTCATTTTCACTCTCTCTTTCACTCTCTCTCTCTCTCTCTCTGTCTCTCTCTCTCTGTCTCTCTCTCTTTCACTCTCTTTTACTTTCTCTCTCTTTCACTCTCTCTGTCTCTGTCTCTCTGTCTCTTTCACTCTCTCTGTCTCTGTCTCTCTGTCTCTTTCACACTCTCTCTAGCTCTCTCACTTTCATTTTCACTCTCTTTCACTCTCTCTCTCTATCTCTCTCTAGCTCTTTCACTTTCATTCTCGCTCTCTCTTTCACTCTCTCTCTCTCTGTCTCTCTGTCTCTTTCACTCTCTCTCTCTGTGTCTCTGTCTATCTGTCTGTCTGTGTCTCTCTCTCTCTCTGTTTCTCTGTCTGTCTCTAGCTCTCTCACTTACATTCTCGCTCTCTCTTTCACTCTGTCTGTCTGTCTGTCTGTCTGTCTCTCTCTCTCTCTCTCTCTCTCTCTCTCTCTCTCTCTCTTTCTATTCTAGTCAAGACCAAGCAAGGTTGTGTAAGTTTTAGATTCTGCTCAGTTTATTTGATTCCGTTTGATAAAATCCTCCTCATCCCCCTTTTTTTTCTCCTCTTCTCCTCCTGTATTCCTCTCCTCCTCCCATCCTGCAGCATTTACCCTCCAGTCAGAGGAGGTTAACAGAACCACATGAGATGTGTACCGAGAGGTGTAGTGCTTTACTTAACTAAGACTGATTCCTAATTTGCCAGATCTCAGAATACGTTGTCCCTTTAAAGGGACAGGGTCAGGGTGTCCTTGTGTTGATTCCAGGGGCAGTTAAAGGGGCCGTTTTCTGGGCTACTGTAACCCCAACACAATAGCCCTGTTGTCACTTTCCTTATGGAATTCCTCATGTCTTGGAATCCAGTAAGCTGCTCTGGAATCTGTTCCTGCTTGCTTCCGGAGATTTGTGCGGTACTGTACTATATCTCTTCCCATCTCAGGAAAAAAGCAAGATCAGCCTGTTGAGATCAAGTGAAGCCTACATCAGTCAACAGGTCTTTTAGGATTGCCTTATTCTGACCCATACTAGTCTATGTGGAAAACCAATGTACACTGGCTCTACAGGGCTGGATCAGGAAGGAGTTTCAAGAGCTCGTGACATGTTTAGAATACCAATGTGCCTACTGTCCCTTTTGATGAAATGCCTTCTTCTTCTTTTTCTCTCTCCAATGCACATCTTCATGTTTCTCCTGGTTAGATAGATGTTTCATTAGATACATCTGTTATTTAGGGCCAAAAGCACAGTACATCTTTGAACATCTTCCAATGTGAACAGTCTATGATGATTGAAGGCTGATTTGATGGCTGGTCACAACCAGTGTATGTAGACTGTCACCGTTGTCTTGTTGTTGCCAGATCTTATAATCTACACTGAACAAAAAAATATAAACGCAACATGTAAAGTGTTGGTCCCATGTTTCATGAGCTGAAAGAAAAGATCCCAGAAATTGTTCTGTACGCACAAACATTTTTTTGTATTTCTCTGAAATGTTGTGGGGTTATGGTATAGGCAGGCGTAAGCTAAGGACATCTAACCTAATTGCATGTTATCGATGGCAATTTGAATGCACGGGGAAACCGTGACGAGATCCTGAGGCCCATGTTTGTTTTTTTGTTTTTAGTATCCGTGACCAGCAGATGCATATCTGTATTCCCAGTCACGTGAAATCCATAGATTAAGGCCTAATTCATTTATTTCAATTGACTGATTCCCTGATATGGTCTGTAACTCCGTAAAATCTTTGATATTGTTGCGTGTTGCGTTTACATTGTTCAGTATTAATCCCTCGGCTCCAGTAATAGCATGGGGACAGTACATACAATCCCGATAGTCTTATTACGCCCGAGTACAACATATGACAAATGATATAGCCGTTACTTAATGACAGGACCAGAACTTATTTTACACAAGTAGTTTGATTTGATATAAGTGATATTACTTATGATTAGGGGAAATTCCCCTGCATGTTTTACAGCGCTTTTCCAGGGTGCTCGTTGAGGTTGAAGGGAACGTTTCCTGTATTGTAAACACTAAAGCTATTATTCTATTATAATGTTCTGTTTTAAGTTAGTTGACCATTTAGGTGAGTTGACCATTTATTTAAAAATTCACTATCTTCTCTAGGAGTGTGTGTGCGTGTGGTGTTTGACTCCTAAATATATCAAACTAAAAGAGGATTATAATTTTTTTTAGTAGTGTTCAGTGATGTTAAAGCCATCTATTTCTCTGGGACCGTCTCTGCCCTCTGGGGTCAGGAAATTCCTCCTTCCCTGTGTAGATAAAAAAAAAAAATCCAGGCATGCTGGGAGAAATTGGGGTTGCCCTGAACACATTCCCCATGTTCTGTTTGGCACACATGATGGAGTGGAGGGTTTACTAACATAGCTGATCCAACCCCGTGCTGACCCACAGAGCTTTACCTCTGTCTCTGGCACTGAGGCTGCCGCTCGCTCTGATGCTGTATAGGTGTCTGCGTGCGTGCGTGCGTGCGTGCGTGTGTGTGTGTGTGTGAGAGAGAGAGAGAGAGAGATTCAATGAGTCATTGCTCAGGGATGTTATCTGGTAACGAGAACCAGACCCGGACTGGTTTCTCTTTAGGTACCAGATGCTACAGAATTGCAGTCCCTTCAGAAAGTATTCATACCCCTTGACTTATTCCACTTTTGTGGCGTTAGTCTGTATTTTAAAAATAATGTCTCACCCATCTACACACAATACCCAATCATGACAAAGTAGAAACATGTTTTTAGAAATTTTAGGAAATGTGTTGAAAATAAAATACAGAAATATCTCATTTACGTAAAGAATTCACACCCGAGTCGATACTAAAATTCAAGCTCTGTCAAGTTGGTTGTTAATCATTGCTCGACAACCATTTTAACGTCTTGCCATAGAGTTTCTTGTTATTAAGCAAATGTTTACCCCTGAACTTATTTAGGCTTGTCATCACAAAGGGGTTGAATACTTATTGACTCAAGAGATTCCAGCTTTTCATTTCTTATTCATTTGTAAACATTTCTTCAAACATAATTCCACTTTTACATGATGGGGTATTGTGTGTAAGCCAGTGACGCATCTCAATTGAATCCATTTTAATCTCAGGCTGTAACACAACAAAATGTGGAAAAAAGTCGAGGGGTGTGAATACTTTCTGAAGGCACTGTACGAAGACCATCTGCTGGCGACATACCCGCTCTTTTTCATAGCATGTTATGCCCCCTTTATGTGCCCTTCACAACCATGTCTGTTCTGTTCACACTCGTTGCCTTCCGCCCTGTTCTCCTCTCCTTTTTACTCCCTCCTCCCTCCTCCCCTCTCCTCAGAGCTCTTATCAGAGCCAGAGAAGTATCTGCTGTCCGTCCAGTCACTCGTTTAGGAACTTTACAACTGCAGATTTTCCTGCAGGCACTTTTAGGGCCACTATAAATCCAGCCTGTTTAAACCCAGCCTGTTTATTAAACTTGCTTTTACTGAGATATCTGAGGCACAGCATTCCTCAGCTGCTTAAACTGCCCTTTGAAACATTGAAACATTGTCCCCCAAATGTATTTAGTAGGTGAGTGATGCACTCTGTGGATGGGAGTGGAAAGAGGCTCTGGCGTTGGCTGTGTTTGTCTCTCTTGATGTTTACAGAGAGAGTGGTAAGGAACAGTTCGAATGGAAGGATGTTTTGAGTTGTAGTCCATCTCTGATTGAGTGCACATTTGGTTAAATGAAACTCTATTTCACCTAAATACTCTCCCTCCTTCTGGATACCTGACCTGTTTTACTGCACTGAGGTGAGTTTGTATTTTTAAAACTTGTATCTGGGAACATGAGTTCCACGTTCTCTCTGTTTAAAGGGAGTCCCAGAGAACATGTACGTGGTATTCATGTACTCCTTTCCCTTGTCCACCACAGTTGTTTCTCGTATTGTCCCGTAGACTCAGGATCACTCCATGTGGCCAGGTCCGGGTCTGCTTTAGCCCACTCATGACAACAACAACATTAGGGGGAAAAGACTGGCAACCAGGCTGCTCCTCGTCCTTGTCCCCTGATATGCATCTTTTGCTTGTGTATCTGATTATCGATTTTACGAGCCCCTTCTTCCCATGGACGCCACTGTGCGCACACGCCAGCGTTTTGTCATCTTTACAAGGTGTTTTAGTGACGTGGTTACTCACGAAAGGCCCCGGTGCAGGCGGTAAATGTATATTTTACATGGTGATGGAGCACATTTGCATGTGAGAGTGGCTCTTAAAACCCCTGACAGTAAAAGGGGGAGCAGCAAGGCAGCACTCTCTGAAAGGTCACCTTTACCACCGGCCAGTCACTGCTACCCTGAACGATGGCTGAGGTGCAACGCCAAGGAACAGTTGTCGATACACAGACACTATTGAGCTCTAAATCACAGATAGGTGGGACATGGTGTCTGAGGAACACTCGTTCAGGAAAAGAGATGAGACTTCATTTCACAGATCCTAGTCTTTACTTGAAATGGAAGTGATTTACCCGATGTTTTCACTCAACGTTTTCACTTGTTACTGATTAAGAGTTGCATCTGTTTTGTCCAAATGAACGAGGGGGGTTTTAATAGGGTATTGGAAAGGACTGTCTTTGTCCTGCCTCTGTGTGTCTGTGTGTGTCTCGTTCTCTCTCTCTCTCTCTCTCTCTCTCTCTCTCTCTCTCTCTCTCTCTCTCTCTCTCTCTCTCTCTCTCTCTCTCTCTCTCTCTCTCTGTCTCTGTCTCTGTCTCTCTGTCTCTCTGTCTCTCTGACAACAGCACTTTGTCATGTCAGACAACATTAGGATCCCCTCAGATCCACAGGAACTGCATCTTTGAAGTTAAACTGGGGGAAAATATCCTAAGTATAGGCCCTGGCTCCAAATATGTGTGGCTGCCATCTCAGATCTGTGTGTAAGATGAAAAGCACCAGCCTGTTGCAATATGCTCTATCATACTATGGCTCTACAGTTTCATATGGATCTCTTTCAGAATAGTACATCAGGGTTTGGTCAAAACACCCCCAGACACAAAGCGCTGAGTAGTGACCTTCATGTCTCTACATAGACTCTGGCTCACAATACAAAGTGTGTGTGTGTGTGTGTGTGTGTGTGTGTGTGTGTGTGTGTGTGTGTGTGTGATGGTTGTAAATACCAAGCAGGTGTGGTGATGTCATCATGTCTTGGAAAGGGCACGGCTTTGTTTTATAAGGGACAGTGAAGAGCTCAGGATGGTACAGGGGATTTATTTATTTTGAAAAAAGACAGGCATAAATCCTCTAAGATTGTAATGATGCAGTAATTCATATGTCATGCATCACTTTGCTTTATCCTTCTCCCTTTGTGTTTAAACTTGTACTTGTATTGGGTTTTTAGTGCATCAGACCAGGTGTATTCATTATTTAATAACAATGTTTTACCTTTATACATTATTTGCTATATAAAGGTAATTGTCCACATCATCTGTGGCAGGATCTCAAAACCTCCCATGGAAATATGCCTTTATATGGCATTTGTAAAAAAAATCATAAAGTTTTAGACTCAAACTTCTCACAAACAGAATAAATCTAAATAAATATCCTGAGTTAACTTATTTCCTTTCAATTTTTTCCAATGTGTATTAATTGGTTCTGCCTAACAGGGAAAAACAGTCAAAAAGACAGAACAGGCGTAAAAGAACAAGACCAAAACAAACCAATCATCTGAACAGAACAACACAGGTCAATGAAATACATTCACACACACACATCAAACAGTGGTAGTGTTACGGCTTAAATAGTTGTATTGTTGCAGCAACTAGCAATTAGCGGATGATTCAGCGCTTTGATTGGGAGCCATTTTGTGTCAAGCCTGTTTACGCTGCACACAGCGCTGCACTAAATTAGCATTAATGAAGGTAATGGCCTCCCATCACATTGACAGGCCCATTTTTTAGATCCCTCGTAATTGTAATTAAGGCCTGATTAACGAGTTTGTTGGGGGAATCGTTCTATTCTCCTCAGTACAATATAGCGCACATAATATGTTATCAAAGCAATCAAATGCTTGTCATTTAGTTCTCTAATGAGCCTCTACAACAGGCGTTCCCAACCTAGGGGTCACCTGGGGAGGGCATGGGGCCTTCCTTTATTTAAGGGGTCATTTAAAATAAAAAATAAAAAACGAATTCATGATTGTATATGCCGATCTATAACGACGTATAAATCCACAATGCTTTAGGCTAGAAACAAAGGGGTAGAGTTCCCAACAAAGACTTATCTCTGATACATGGATATATTTGGCTTATCTCCATGTCATTCAAAAGCTGAGCTACGACCTTCTAAATTTGAGGAGTCAAGGAAATCGGACTTTGCTTGAGAAGTAATCTTATACAATGGGTTCTATTTTCGGCTGCTGTTCAGCCAGCGTAGTTGTTTGCAATTTCGACCTGGTAAAGCCGGTGTTGTGCCGAAAAGCTCCCCCCCTGCCAGGATCCGCCCCCACCCCCCCTTTGCGTGAATGCGCACGCACTCAATTCTTCTTTGCTGCAACTTGCTTGCTAGTTTGATCGCGGGGGGAGGCACTAGTAATGTCTGCAGTTTTCAGTTTGGCTATTTGTTTCAAGTGTATTAGTGTATAAATAAATTTCTTTGCCAAAATTCGCCATCTCTCCCATGTCGTATTCAACTAGTAGTTGGTCTGAAATGTTTATCGCTTTCCTACATTTGACTCCCTCTATGTTTAATATAACACACATGCATGAATTATTCATGTAGGTTGCCTATCCTGACGTGAAGTTTGTTCTATAGAAAGCATTTGGCTGGTATCTATACCCATTTCCAAAGACAGCCTCTTGCTCCTCCTAACATAGGCTATTCAGATATTTCTGTCCTATAGCATCGTATCAACGGTAGGCCTAGGCTATATCTTTCTCATTGAGAACGTGCTTCACACGTACAATACAATTTACAGGAGCCTAGTATTTTCTATTTGAGGAGAAGTGTGCTGCATGAAGCCCTTTACTCGTTGACGCAAATTACAACAATGTTGACTGTCAACACTCCAAACATAGAGGAAACACTGGATGTTTTTTGCTGTCACTCGTTATTGTAGCCTATGCTATTTAATAAACTGTAAAAAAAAAAAAGGCACTCGCACATCTGAGCAATCTTATTTGCCTTCTGATGAGGGCCGTGAGCTTATTAAATCTCGGTGATACTATCAAGAGCAGTGTGCGGTTTCCTTTTTCCTTCATCTTATTTAATTAACTGTAAAATCAACCCACAATGGACTAGGATGAGAGTATTATTTTCCCCCAACCGAATTGGGAGTTGACTACAACGCAAAGACCGTCAATAACTTACAGAATGTGTATTAAGCCGTGGAACGCCTTGGTTGGCCAGTGTGTGGCCAAGCCCTCTACATACAACTTTATTCACCAGAACACAGCCCTTTTAATAAACAGCTGGGACAATAGCAAAACTATTTCTGACGCAGCTCTGGACCTATAGCGCTTACCACCGAGCAATTAGATTGTAACATTGTGTTAGGTTTGTTATAATAGAGAAAAAAATGCGTGACTCTGTTGCTATAAATTGATTTATTCACCTTCTGTAAAAGAGAATATGTACAGTACCAGTCAAAAGTTTGGACACACCTATTTGGGCTGCTGTTGGACCGCAAGAGTGAAGGAAAAGCAGCCAACAAGTGCTCAGCATATGTGGGAACTCCTTCAAGACTGTTTGAAAAGCATTCCAAGTGAAGTTGGTTGAGAGAATGCCTAGAGTGTACAAAGCTATTTTCGTTTACTACATGATTCCATATGTGTTATTTCAGAGTTTTGATGTCTTCACTATATTCTACAATGTAGAAAATAGTCAAAATAAAGCAAACGTTTGACTGCTACTGTATATTTAAATTGAGGGTTCAAATAAATTCTATTATAATAATAAAACATATTTGGTAGCGGAATAACATTTGGGGAAATCGGGTCATGGCTTTATTTTACTTATTTATTGTTGTTGTTGTTATAATCATAATTGAATAGCCAACCTAAAAATGTGTTTGTCTTGTTAAACTACGTGGAATAATCAACATTTTCCTACGCCTCTCGAATGAAACAAAATCTATGTTTTGGTGGTGTAGATAATATCGGTGGTGTAGATAATATCTCAATAACCAATATTAAAAAGGGAGGGGGTGGAGTGACATTTTGCTAATGTGAAAAAGTGGGCCCTGGGGGGAAAAAAGGTTGAGAACCCCTGCTCTACAACACATCAGAATCTTCACTTCTTCCTTTGCTATTCTTTTTCTAGACCAGTGGGGAGTCAAAACCAGTCTCCAAGTTTCACACTGCTGGTTTTCTTTTTTCTCTGATAGTTAGTTGGTTGAATGTCTCGGGTTGCTTCCATCAATTTTCCAGAAATCCTGGTTGAGGGATTCCGGATTTCGGCTTATTCCCTCCTGATTCCGGGAATGTTCCAACCGGAATTTCTGGAAAACCTGGGAATTCTGGGAAAGTCACTGGAATTTGGCAACCCTATGAATGTCATTGATGAGCCAGTCCAGAGATTCCACTCACCTGGTGTCCCATGTATGAATCAGACCCTGATTAGAGGGGAAGGATGAAAAACAGCAGTGCTACGGACCAGGCAAGCACGTTTTGTGTGAGTGCATGTGTGTATTTCTTCTCATGGAAGTGTGTGTTTACACATATTTCCTTTGGACAGTGTCCTGATGCCAGAGTGAGACACCAGCAGGGTGGGTTGTGGTTAACATCCTTCACCCCTGTTGTGTCCTGAGCCCTCCTAGGCCTGCTCACTGTCAGCCAGGCTCAGCCTAGCTGTGACACCCTGCATGATGGAACCGCTGGGAAGGTGCTTGACTACTTGTTATTCCCTTGTCCTTTAGAGCATGAAGAGGACTAATTAGAAGAAGACGCTTGTCTTCCGTCTCTCCGCCCACTCTCTTTCAGTCTGTCTCTCTCTCTCTGGGAACTCTCTCTGTCTCTCTGTTTCTTTCAGTGAACTCTCTTTGCCTCTCTCCTTGTCTCTCTCTCTATCTGGGAACTCTTATTTTCTTTCTCTCTCTCCTCGTCCTCTGGTTCTCTCATGAGATCATTTAGACAGACATGCTCTGCTGCTTAACCACCAGACACTAAAGCCTCAGGTGGACTGGGCTGTCAGGCCACAACTGCCTCCTTGGCATCGAGGCTCCACCGTAAGAGAACAGACAAATGTTGTTTGATTAACGCGAATCATGACGTCTAGTCCTCTGCCACCTCAGGCGTCAATAATATCACCAGCCGTCTTACTACAAAAAGTAACATATTGTGCCTTTAATGTGTTTTTCTATTCTGCTGTTGTGTTTACAGGTGAACGAGGAGACTGTGGAGAGGCTGGTGGTGCAGTACCCTCACATCGTGTTCAGTACGGTGATGCAGGACTGCAAGAGAACCCTGGAGAGAGCCTATCAGATGGGCTGGAGCCCCAACACATCCAACGCCTCATAGCCACCGCTGTAGCCCCCCCCTACGCACACACACACACGCATGCGTATACATTGCCGCACACACTGACATAGGCGTGTGCACAGTCAAAGTGAAAACTCACCACATGGCCAATCATGTTTACTTCAAACATACTACTACAAACACTTAGTAATACCTTCACACTCATTTAAACAAACCGGTTGATCCACATTTTCACCTTCTGGAAAGATGTCTGTAGTTTTGGGTTGTTTTTATTTTTGTAGATGTATTTTATTTTATCTATGGACCTTTTTTGGATTCCATTGTAGGTCAGTCATAAGTCATAGACAAATCATACTGTATATCACTGTATACCTCTGTCTTAGGCTTGTGTATCAAAGAACCATAGTGCACTTCTTTTGACCAGAGCCCTATGTGGCTGTAGTCAAAACTAGTGCTACAGTGCATGGTGATAGGGTGTCGTTTGAGGGTTGACTTTTGCTGTGCTGGCAGTTTTGTGAGCCTTACATTTCCCCCTGACTCCAGTCTGGATGCAATAGCAGACTTGCGGATGTGGAGTAGCGACTGAAAACAAGGAAACATTGTTCTAAACATGTTAAAAAACATTATACTCTGGTCTCGTTGACCATTAGGGCTACATGTTTTGATCACTGTGAAGTCAATGTCGTTTCATACTGGACGTGTTTCTACCTTTTCTGTTGGATGTTCATACGTGTGTCGTGTTTCTAAGGCCCCGAGGGTTCTCTGACCATGTGACCCGATCAGGAAGAACTCCCGGTCCAAGATATAGGCTAGTTTTTCCCTGGTGAGCTCAAATGGGCAGGGTAAACTCCCGACCTAATATGAGGTTCCCGATATGGATCTAAGCCCCATCTGATGGACCATAGCTATGGCTCCCTGATAAAATGCTACAGGTGAGAGATTCAATCCAGCTGCACGGGAGAACTGCAAGGAAACATTGTTCCAGCTCACTAAAAATGTATATTTTCATTCCAAATCTTAATATGCTCTTGTTTCATCTAGTCATGTCATTCACACAGTTGATGGACATTTGTGTGGCACAGGAGCAGTGTTGGATATTGGTTTGTGCAGTTCAGGTTTCATTGAATAATCATAATCATGGTTACTGTCACAGTACTCAGTGGGCTCAACATAGAAGTTGCAACCCTGGACCTATAGCAGATGATCCTAACCCTTATCCCAACCTTTAACCATCAGGGAGATGAATCAATATCTGACTCTGGACCAGTGGTCAGGGGCAAAGTCAGCCTATCCAGAACGGCTCAGCATGTTCCCAAGGAGTAGTTTCTCAGCACTGAACACGAGTAAATCAGAGAAACTCTCTACTTTCACTGATGGAAACCTACACTTTTAAAGTCATCCTCGTAAAATGCTATTTGTTTCTCAATGACTTACCTGGCCGAAGGAAGGGTTCAATACTTCAACTCTTCTGACAGAAACAGTGTCTTGAAGATGTCTGTAAGTTGTTCTTAATGTCAACAAAAAAAAGAAAAAATGAACGTAGATGGGTCTGAACTTGTAATGTCTTTCTCTGATATTGTTTTTTTTATTTTTTATCTTTCTCTCAGTTGAAGATGATGTTGTATACTGTACCATTAGTATGGTGTAATAATCAATGGTTTGGGATTGTGCTCGGCTGTATGAGAATTTGAGTGATTTCCACAGTATGTATACTCGACTATAGGATTATACTTAGCCCAATATTGGTTTTGTTTGAGCATATATTTTCAGAATTAGTTGTGTAGCCATGCATTTACAGTATATCTTTGTTAGCAATAGGATCTAAGATACTGGCTCAGAACGTATAATCATGCCCTTTATGGAAATAATAGGTGAGCTCTCTCTCACTCTCTTCTCTCCCTCCCTCATCTGTTCCTCATCTGTCAATGGTATGTTCAATAAGCAAATAACCAGGGTATTTTTCTATGGTGATAACCAACTGGAATCATTTTTTTTAGATGCCGTCACTCGACTGTATACACTAGTAGTTTTCTGAACTTAGGATAGGAAGTAGCACTGTAATATTTTTTACAGAAACGTAGAGATTAGAGACAATTAAGAACACATCCCTTGTCAGGACTTGTTGACTTCAGATCGAGTCCTCGTTCCCCCTCCACCAGTTTTTTGTTTTGTTTTGTAATCTCAACATTAACTTTCTTTTTCTCTGCTTGATGTTGGCACTCTTGATCCCTGATTTGTTAAAGCAATCAGTAAACAACTGGATTTACATACAGATGAATAAAACACTACTACTTAAAGCGCTCTCTCTTTCTCTCTCTCTCTTTTTGTCTCTTGTTTATGTCATATTCTTTGCTCTCTGCTTGATAGAAGAAAGAACCAAGTGAAATTTGAAATGAGTCTTTAACTCATGCTACATGAAGTGTTCTCCTCAGCATCAAATGGACTTTAAAATAAAGCATAACCCAAGTAGATTTTCAAATCCTGGAACTATCCACTCTGTTCATATATACAGTTGCATGCCAAGACCTAGTAGCTGTACCAGATTCATTCCTCAGAGAGTGATACCTTGATACTGTGAATATTCAGCAGTTCGCTCATATCTGAATCAACCAGTCTCTGTCTCATTGCAGGGAAACTTGTGATTTCAAGGTCAGCACTTTGTTAGCATCATAGCAGCCATGCATCTGAGATGAGGCGTCAGCTTGCCTCCCAGCACGCTGGTGACGTTCTCAAAGCTCTAAAAGCTGTCATTCAATATGTCCCCCATCTTTGACGATCAAGAGGAGGATATTGTCCCTTTCAAGTGTTCTTTTCGCTGTTCAAGGTGTTTGTTTCATGTCGGAGGATGAAACGGGGAAGCTAATGTCAAACAGGAAGGGAAAACTCTCCCTGAGATGACGGCTTCCTGTCTTAATTCAAACGGACAGCCTGAGTTCACAGCTATTTTGGTTCTGCTGCGAAATTATCTGTGATTGGCTAAAAATGCGGGTGGTTTTTGTTATTGTTTTATTTTTTTATTTTATTTTAGATGAGGATGCAATATGTTTGTGGTTTTATTCTTCAAACAATTACTATTATTATCTGAATCTTGGTCAAGTAGCTCACGTCATTTTTGAATTTACATGGCTGTCTGTCACTATTGTGGTTCTTGGGGTAGAAAGCTGTTTAGAATGTGTGGCCAGTCTACAAATTACCCTGTGATTGTGAGGTTCAGTAGCTAATTTCCTAAAAGAGCCTGGTTGGCCTCGCCTCTCCCTTATATCACCTCTTCTTACACTTCTTCTTGCACAGCCCTCACTTCTTCTCCTCCTCTTATCAGACAAACCCTGTTCAGGAAACTAATTGGTTCTTGCTTGTTTCCCAGTGGCACTAAAGCCCTGCCCTCCATGCCCTCCTAGCTCTCTCTCTCTGGCATCCATGTCATTAAAGATAGAGAGAGAACTCCTCACACCACCTCTGTAATTGTTCATGCCATTGATATATCTTAGTGTTATTCACTGTGTAGGTGGTTTAGAGACTCACTTTAATTTCAGTTTACCGATGATATTGACTTCACAGCAGAGGAGGCTGGTGAGAGGAGCTATAGGAGGACGGGCTCATTGTAAAGGCATAACAAACATATGGAAACAACGTTAGACTCCTTAGATTCATTTCAACCATTAGACCGTCCTCCTATAACTACTCCAACCAGCCTCCTCTGCTTGACAGAGGCTCTATCGGGAGCCGAAGAGTCAGACGTTTTCTATAGTACTTAGGTTTTTTTCACTGTTCAGGTCAAGTGCTTCTCTATTTCTTCCTCATAAAGAAATACAATTCTCTCAATATGTGTGGTTAGTCTTCTGTTGCATTAAACCTGGCAAGGAAATACATAAATAATTTGGCTGTTGGCTGTAGAATGACAGTGATTTTTAATGTCTCTGGTCTGCTTGCTACAAATGAGCTATTTCTCCCTTCTCCATTTCCCCTCGGAGGTAAAGTATGCGGCCTGCTGAATTTTTACTGCCGCCAATTAGTGCCTAGGCAAATGTGAGTGTGTGCCATTGATTCGCTCGCTGATTGAGGTGGATTCCATTGATGTCTCGGGCGAACCTCGGACCTCTGCAATTTTCATCAAGGTGTGTTTGCTAGCCTCGCATGCACTCAGAGGCTGCCCTCAGGAAGAGCCACTGCTGAGTATCCAGGCGGTCAGCACTGAATAGCAATAGATAAATTAAACGTAGTAAATATTCATGCCCTTTGTTACATTTTTTATGAGGAGCTGATAAGAATCGGCAGTGACCATATGGCACATTTGTCATGTCAGTTGTCAAGGGAACTGATATTATCTAGCTGACAAACCAAGAAAGGGGTGTTTTTCTAGGCAAATGTTCACTGTTTTACATTGAACTCTGGCTTCCTGATGAAACTGGTCTAAACCAGTTTAACTATTTTGGGTAACCTCTCCCGGGTGGCTTTGCTTTGGCTATTGATCTGTGTTCTCTCGCCCTGTCCAGGTTTACTCTACTGTCACTCAGCTCTCTTTTTCCTTCTCTCTCTCTACCTCACTCCTTTCATCCTACTTCGTCTTTCTCCCTCCATGTCTCTCCCACCTCCCTATTCTCACTTTCTTTCTCACTACGTTCTCCTCTACCACATCCCTGCTTCTATTTCTCTCTCCATTTCGGTATTCCTACTACTCTTTCTGTCTCCCTCCCCTTCCTCTCAGTCAGTCTGCGGAGGGTCCACTCATCTAAAAGTCCTGGTTACATCCTACACTGAATCAACTTTACTCTGGCAACCCCTCAGCATTCCCCCCCATCTCACCCCTAACCCTTTCCAAAACCAAACTCTTCCTTCCTACTGGAAATGATGTCAATCACTTGCCTACCCATGACCCAGCCGCTCAACGAATCTCAATATTTATCAACCTGAAAAGAAACACATTTCTTGTCCGTCATCGTATAGTGCACAGAGGTATTTTGTTTGCCTTGCTACCTGCGGTATTTCAGCGCATAGAATTGTGTTGATTCTGCAGAAGGGGAAAATCAGGCTTGTGAATAGAGAAGATGTTAATGGGTTGATTTTGTAATAGACACTGACTGACTCTGGACTCCAGTGGAGTAGTGGAGGGAAAGCCCATGAGCCTATCCATGAATCCAACGCTGGCTTAGGAACCATACAGCCACTGGGAACACCGGAGAGAGGCTAGGAGTTACACTACCTCATCTGCTTGTTTTGGTCCGCTATGCTTTGTTGTTTAAAGCCGGAGTGCAACTACAAATACAACTCCTTTCACGACACAGAACATTCATTATTTGACTTCAGTATTACTTTGCTCTTCCACTGTTTCATCCACACGGACTCTGCCAGGGTTGGGCTGGCTTTGTTAGGATTAGTCTCTCACTCGGTGCTATTACCGGATTATGACTACCTCTGACCTGTAACTATAGAAAACAATAGATTAGAATATAAAATGTGTACTGACAAATGTACTGCTTAATAATGGATTTCAGACTACGATTACATGAGAACGGCACCGGAGGAGATGGCTGCCGTTTTACCGGCTCCTAACCAACTGTGCTATCTTGTGTGTTTCACATTGTTTAACTTATTTTGTACATAATGTTGCTGCCACCGTCTCTTATGACCGAAAAGAGCTTCTGGATATCAGAACAGTGATTACTCACCTCGAACTGGATGAAGATTATTTCTTTAATGAGTCCGACGCAAAGGATATATTGTTTCTCCGAGACCAGGCCCGAATCTCCGTAATTCACGTGAAGAAAAGACGGAGGTACAGGGGGCGGAGATCTGGCTGAATTTTCAGGTGATTGAGTAACCGGCCTCTACCATCCATTCTATTGGGCAACGCGCAATCCCTGGAGAATAAACTGGATGAGCTCCGTTCGAGACTATCTTACCAATGGGACATTAAAAACTGTAATATCTTATGTTTCACTGAGTCGTGGCTGAACGACAACACAAATAATATACAGTTGGCTGGGTTTTCCTTACATTGGCAAGATAGAAATGCTATGTCCGGTAAGACGAGGGGCGGTGGTGTGTGTTTATTTGTCAAAAACAGCTGGTGTGCGATGTCTAATATTGATATTAAAGTCTCGAGGTATTGCTCACCTGAGGTAGACTACTTCATGATAAGCTGTAGACCACACTATATACCAAAAATATCTATATTTTTCGTAGCTGTCTATTTACCACCACAAACATACGCTGGCACTTAGACCGCACTCAACGAGCTGTATAAGGCCATAAGCAAACAAGAAAATGCTCATCCAGAAGTGGTGCTCCTAGTGGGCAGGCAAACTTAAATCCGTTTCCCAAATTTCTACCAGCATGTCACATGTGCACCCAGAGGAAACTAGACCACCTTTACTCCACACACAGACGCATACAAAGCTCTCCCTCACCCTCCATTTGGCAAATCTGACCATAATTTTATCCTCCTGATTTCTGCTTGCAAGCAAACACTAAAGCAGGAAGTACCAGTGACTTGCTCAAAACAGAAGTGGTGAGATGATGCAGATGTTAAGGTACAGGACTGTTTTGCTAGCACAGACTGGAATATGTTCCGGGATTCATCCAATGGCATTGAGGAGTATACCACCTCGGTCAACGGCTTCCTCAATAAGTGCATCGACGATGTCCTCCCCACAGTGACCGAACACTCCCATTCATATCGACGGGGCTTTAGTGGAGCAGGTCGAGAGTTTCAAGTTCCTTGGTGTCCACATCACCAACAAACTATCATGGTCCAAACACACAAACAGTCGTGAAGAGAGCACGACAACGCCTTTTCACTCTCAGGAGACTGAAAAGATTTGGCATGGGTCCCCAGACCCTCAAAAAGTTCTACAGCTGCACCATCGAGAGCATCCTGACCTGTTGCATCACCGCCTGGTATGGCAACTGCTCGGCATCTGACCATAAGTCAATAAAGAGGGTAGTGCGTACTGCCCAGTACATCACTAGGGCCAAGCCTCCTGCCATCCAGGAGCTGCATACAGTACCAGTCAAAGGTTTGGACACACCTACTTATTTTTCACAGGCTTTTCTTTCTTTTTACTATTTTGTTCATGGTTGAATAATAGTGAAGGCATCAAAACTATGGAATAACACATTGAATCATGTACTAACCAAAAGTGTTAAAGGAATCCAAATATATTTTATGTTTTAAATTCTTCAAAGTAGCCAGCCTTTGCCTTGATGGCAGCTTTGCACACTATTAGCATTCTCTCAACCAGCTTCATGAGGAATTATTTTCCAACAGTCTTGAAGGATTTCCCACATATGCTGAGCATTTATTGGTTGCTTTTCCTTCACTCTGCGGTCCAACTCAGAGTGTTTGTGCTCCCGAGTGGTGCAGCGGGCTTGGCACTGCATCTCAGTGCTAGAGGCATCACTACAGACCCTGGTTCGATTCCAGGTTGTATCAAAACCGGCCTTGACTGGGAGTCCCAGAGGGTGGCGCACAATTGGCCCAGCGTCGTCCGGGTTGAGAGAATGCCAACAGTGTGCAAAGTGGTAATCAAGTCAAAGGGTGGCTGCTTTGAAGAATCTCGAATATAAAATATATTTTGATTTGTTTAACACTTTTTTTTGGTTACTACATGATTCCATGTGTTATTTCATAGTTTTGATGTATTCACTATTATTCTACAATGTAGAAAATAGTAAGAATAGAAGAAAAACCCTTGAATGAGTAGGTGTGTCCAAACTTTTGACTGGTGCTGTATATACTAGGCGGTGTCAGAGGAAGGCCCAACACATTGGCAAGAGGTACCCGAGCACCAAGTCTAGATCCAGAAGGCTCATTAAGAGCTTCTACCCCCAAGCCATATGACTGCTGAACAATTAATCAAATGGCCAGCAGGACTATTTACATTGACCCACCCACCCCTTTTTGTTTTTACACTGCTTCCACTCGCTGTTTATTTTATATGTACTGTATAGTCACTAACCCTACCTACATGTACAAACTACCTCGACTAACCTGTACACCCGCACATAGACTCGGTACCGGCACCCCCTGTATATAGCCTCTATTGTTCTTTTACTGTGTTGCTTTCTATTTTATTTTGACTTTATTTAGTCAATATTTTCTTAACTCTCTTTCTTGAACTGCACTGGACTTGTAAGTAAGCATTTCACGGTTGTATTCGCCGCATGTGACAAATAACATTTGATTTGGCTTAGAGACCAAACACAAGCGCTACTAACAGTTACTACTGAAGGGACACATACACCTTATCCAATATCAGACTTTGTTTCTTTAATCCTCCTCAACACCCACCCTGCTCTGTCATTGGCTAGCGTGTCAGTCTCTAGCTCAGTCTTTCAGGGTGGTCATGGTGTTAATTGCAGTGTTAAGCCAGAGCTGAGCCTAGCCCCCCATAACCACAAAGGTTAATTAGCAGCAGAAGGATAACGCAACTAGATATGTTGACATTTACATTTTCTTCTCTCTCATAAAACCAGAGAAAGAACCCCATTTAGGGCGAAATGAAGGGAAAACATTTACTCTTTTAAAAACGCCCTCATTTCTATGCAAGGTCTGGCGTTGATATGCAGATTTGGCGGTTGGTGACATTTAAAAGTAGTTAATTGTGCAAATCTTTGTTTTAGGCTGTAAAGGTCGTGTGTTGGAAGTGGGTCTAAGCCCAGCTGCAGTGGTAGAGGGAGGGAAGGGAGGCCTGTCTCCATTGACTGGGGCTACAAAGGGCTCCATGCCTTTTCAAGGTGGGTAATGAATATTTATACACACAAACTGTTTCCCAAATGAAAATTAATCTACCGCCCGTTGGGAAATGACTCAGGCTATCTGTTGTCATAAAAAAAAAAAAAGAATGTTTCTCATTCTTCGGATGGACGTTTTTATTTCCCCAACAGCTAAATAGAAACATCAAATTGAACACTGTGTACTAGCTATCACAATGAAAGCTAATTGTATTGTTTTATAATGTGATATTTTGATATTGTGCATTGTCAAACTCAAGGTTGTTTTACTGCTTTGTTGTGCCCTCTGTGTTCAAATCATATGTCTGTATACATTGAGGGTATAAAACATTAAAGACACCTTCCTAATATTGAGTTGCACCAGGGCATGGACTCTACAACGTGTCGAAAGCGTTCCACAGGGATGCTGGCCCATGTTGACCCCTAAAGCTTCCCACAGTTGTGTCAAGTTGGCTGGATGTCCTTTGGGTGGTGGACACACACGGGGACCTATTGAGCGTGACGAATCCAGCAGCATTGCAGTTCTTGACACATCTGTCTCAAGGCCTTAAAATCTTTCTTGTAACCTTTCTCTTGCCCTTCATCTACACGGATTGAGATGGATTTCACACGTGACATCAATAAGGGATCATAGCTTTCACCTGGATTCACCTGGTCAGTCTGTCATGGAAAGAGCAGGTGTTCCTAATGTTTTGTACACTCCTTATATGGCGCTTTTAAAAGAGACTATTCTCTAAATCTCATCTATTGCTAAATAGATATATGTTGTATCACATTGCTTTGTATTTAGGATATTGTCATCTAACAGGCAACATCAATGTGAAATCAGAAGGAATTAGAGTTACAGCCGGTGAGCAGATTGGAAATTTTACACCTGGATTCACCTGAATAGCACAAATGGATGTGTAATTGCTCCATTTCATCACTCCTCTGTGTTATTAAAACAGCTTCGATGACTACAGGGGAAACAGAATGAATAGATGGAATCATCCAACAGGGGAGTTGCTCAAGTCTCATCATGCAGATATTTCCATTTTGGCTCGAGTTAAAAACCAAATGCTCTGGTTTGATTTGCACATTGTTACAATTGACTGCATTTTCATTCAAAGTGTGATATAATAACTATTGTTTTCTCTTTTTAACATGATCTCACAGATCTGGCAAGCTTTCCAGACCTTTTTGTGGTTTATTCCAAGCCTCCACTATTTTAAAGCAACAGATGGCTGGGCGGCGGCCGTAGTCTCCTAGCCATGTCTGAATGTTAACATGTTAGAGCCAACGGTATGACATGTCACTCCCCACACCTCCACTGTTACAGTCCAGTCTCTCAGAATCAATGGAACAGATTGGGTCATTGAGACCTGAAGCGTGACGGACACATTCTCAAGGCCACGCTTTCCCCTGTGCCCCAGCCCCTATACAACCTACTCACCCCACACTGGTCTCCATGTTTCACGGCTTGCTGGCTGGACAGGGGCTGGGTGATTTCCCAGGGCAGGGGCCAAGGGCTGGGAGGGGCCTGCCAGCCTGATCTCATAGATTAGACGTAACATAGTAAATGTAAATTCGAGACATTCAAATGAAATGTTACGGCAGGTAGCCAGGTAGTTAGAGCGCTGGGCCAGTAACCGAAAGGATTGAATCCCCGAGCTGACAAGGTAAAAATCTGTCGATCTGCCCCTGAAAAAGGCAGCTAACCCACTGTTCCTAGGCTGTCATTGTAAACAAGAATTTCTTCTTAACTGACTTGCCTAGTTAAATAAATAAAACTTTTTTTTAAAGTATGATATCTTAAGTTTGGTATGGTTATAAAATACAATGTTACTTCAGGCAGAAACTGAAGTAGGGTGGTTGATGGGATGGGTCGGCATATAACGCAAACAGCATGTTCGAATTTCATCATGGACCACTTTAGCATTTTCGCTAATTAGCTACTTATCAATTTTTTGGCTATTTTGCAACTACTTGGCATGTTAGCTCATCCTTCCCCTAACTTTAATCCTTTAACCTAACTCCTAACCTTAACCCCTAGCCTAGCTAACATTAGCCACCTAGCTAACGTTAGCATTAGCCACCTAGCTAACGTTAGCCACAAAAATGTAATGTACGAATTGCAATTCGTAACAAAAGATATGAATTGTAATTCATAACATATCATACGAAATGGATGATGGACGTCTACAACTTAATACATACCATACAAAACAAGATTCTGGATTTACATTTACTATGTTACATCTACCCCTGAGTCCAGGTTGGCCCCGCTGGTGTGAAGTGATTCTGTGCGACCGTGATGTATGTGTGTGTGTACTGGTGTGCCTGTCCTCATGTGTGTGTTGGAGTAGAAACAGGAGTTGAAAGCCCTTCAAAAGGCCAGCTGTATAAATGCCAGTCAGACTGTGAGAGGTGTTGAATTAATAGACCATACGGTGGCTATTCCCTCACATTGGTTTGCAGATTAACCTGTGAATAACGAGTGTGAACCACTTTAACATGCTATGTCTCTTTATAGGATACGTTTTGAACATTACAAGACACGTTACCAGACCAGTGACAGAACACGGGAGGAGAGCACAATCATCTATATTCTACACTCTCGCTGTTGTTATTGAAGATAATGCTAATTGTAGTTCATCTGAACAGGATTATTTTGTGGGTAATAGTCTCTTGTCTTGAAGTAGCCACTTGGGAGGGTTTAAAACAATGTGTGAGTACTACAGCTCTACTCTTCATCAAATCAAATTTTATTTGTCACATGCAGATGTTAATGCGAGTGTCGTGAAATGCTTGTAAATCTGCATCTGCCTTCCCATTGGTTAAAAGGTAAACATCAAGTTATTGACAACAAAGACAAGTGTATAAGACAGGATATTGTTTATTGTTTACAGTTCAGCTGGAAGGTAATAGTAGGCCTGTATTGTACACTGTAGTCAAATGGGATACATCTCTTCCGTCTAGAGCTGATCTTGACTTTGATCCACATCGTTTACATCCCACCTTTTTGTCTCTCCAAATGTCGCATATTTGACTGTCCTCTATGAGTTGTCCTCAAAGTAGACCCTGAACTACACTCTTAGAAAAAAGGCTTCCAAAAGGGTTCTTCGACTGTCCCCATAGGAGAACCCTTTTAGGTTCTAGGTAGCACCTTTTTTTTTAAGAATGTAAAGGCTCTACTCAGAACTCTTCCACCAACTTGGATAGCTACGTGAGAATTAAGGCATATTGTTCTCTTGTATAACAGATATTTTTATAGCATGATTTCATTGAATAGAAGGGGATCTTTATCTGAATGTTTAACACATCTCACAATAAGCCTGTGTGTGTATGTTTTAATTTAGAGAGACTGACTGACTGACTGACTGAGACTATGGGCCGACGTGACCGACCTCATCCCTCCTGTCCAGCCATTCCCTCCTCCCTCCATTGTAATGCCATGAACAACAGGCAAACCCATTCAGGAAATATGTTTCTGTGGTAAAAGGACTGACAGGCTGTCTCCTCACAACCATTCTTCTCAAACAGTTGAAAGGAACTCGACTTCTGCCCAGAGGGAGAGTTGAAAGGAAACAAGAGGAGGTGACAGACGTGACGTTATTTCAAGGCGGTTCATTTGGTCTCCTTCCTCCCATCTTGTTAATGTGCAGCGTTGCCATGACCTTTATAGTTCAGGTGTGTATCTGGACAATAGTCCAGGGGGGTTATGAAGCAGCGAGCTGTTCTGGCTCGTTGTAGCCTAATGCCCTTATTAAGACACTTTATGTTGGCGTTTCCTTTATTTTGGTAGTTACCTGTACATGTGTTGCACGTGAGTAAGACGTGATATGCCACATTTTGTCCACTGGGGATCCTACTCCTTCTGGATCAGGGGAGCAGTTTTAGTTAAAGAAGAGTTTAAGGAGGAAATGAAAGATGAGCCAATAGTCAACGAAGTATCACTGTTAGATTATTGGCCTGGCCACCGTGTTTGGGAGCCATGGTACTGTGTTGCTGGTATGTTCGCTTTCTGCTTCGCTGGGCGGACGATAACAGATCGCTTTCATAAAGGAAAATGAACTCCTCCAACTTGTTGTTATCCAACCACTTCTTCCACAGGGGATATTCTTTCTGTCTTGCATATCTTGGTCCTCTCCCGCCCTTACCACATTTCAGAGGCGCTGTTTGATTTTGTTCTTTGATTAGGTATGTCAGAGAGAGAGCAGATTTTCTATGTTATTTCTATGTCACACGAATGACTTAGCTTTAGAACAAATGGCTGGGAGGAAAAGGTCATTCTTGGTCAGAGGAGTTGCTTGCCTCAATAGCATACTGTATGTGGCTCACCAGAGAAAGAAATAGTGAATTGGTTCTGTCTCACCCTTCCTCGCTCTCTGAGAAAGGAATCTAGACAAATATGTGTAAGCCCCATGAACTTATCATTGGATTAATTTGATTACGCCCACAGGACGATAAATAGTCCTGTTGTGTGTATATATTAGAAAATAAATTGGCAGCCTATTTGATTGTATGCATATGTCTGTGTGTGATGCACGCAATTAGGTGAGCGTATCAGTGTGCACAGAGGTATGCGAATGTGCAGATTTTTATCTAGAGCAGGTATTCTCAAACTGGGATACCCAGGGGTACGCGCAATGCCTTCAGGGGGTACACCAAATCAAAATGTAATTCACATAAAAATATATATTTTTACACTACCTTTCAACAATGTGGGGTCACTTAGAAAATCACATTTTTGTCCATTAAAATAGCATAAAATTGATCAGAAATGCAGTGTAGACATTGTTAATGTTGTAAATGACTATTGTAGCTGGAAACAGCTGATTTTTTTAAATGGAATATCTACATAGGTGTATAGAGGCCCATTATCAGCAACCATCACTCCTGTGTTCCAATGGCACGTTGTCTTAGCTAATCCAAGTTTATCATTTTAAAAAGCTTAATTGATCATTAGAAAACCCTTTTGATGTTAGCACAGCTGAAAACTGTTTTTCTGATTAAAGAAGGAATACAACTGGCCTTCTTTAGACTAGTTGAGTATCTGGAGCTTCAGCATTTATGGGTTCAATTACAGGCTCAAAATGGCTAGAAACAAAGTACTTTCTTCTGAAACTCGTCAGTCTATTCTTGTTCTGAGAAATGAAGGCTATTCCATACGAGAAATTGCCAAGAAACTGAAGATCTCGCACAACGCTGTGTACTACTCCCTTCACAGAACAGTGTAAACTGGCCCTAACTGTCTGGATTGAGACACATATGCCTTCACAAGTCCTCAACTGGTAGCTTCATTAAATAGTACCCTCAAAACACCAGTCTCAACATCAACAGTGAAGAGGCGACTCTGGGATGCTGGCCTTCTTGGATTAGCTGACACAACATACCAGGATGGGGCTGTGCTCAGATTATCCTGCTTTGGCAAATCGCGCTGTTAAGACACTGATGCCCTTTGCAACCACGTACCTATGTGAGAGTGGATTCTCGGCCCTCACTAGCATGAAAACTAAATACAGGCACATACTATGTGTGGAAAATTATTTAAGACTGAGACTCTCTCCAATACAACCCAACATTGCAGAGGTATGTGCATCCTTTCAAGCACACCCTTCTCATTAACCGGTGGTGTTATTCACAATTTCCGATGAACAAATAAGGTTTTATATGTAAGATGCTTAAATAGCAAAATTATTGATTATTATTATAATATTATTATTTGTGCCCTGGTCCTATAGGAGCTCTTTGTGACTTCCCACGAGCCGTGTTGTGACAAAAACTCACACTCATTCTTATGTTTAATAAATGTATCAACATTTTAAGAGTGCGCTGACCCTGGTGCTATAGAGGGAGTACGCAGCTGGAGGTTGAATGTTTGAAGGGTTACGGGACTATAACAAGTTTGGGAACCACTGATCTAGAGAATAGGCGATGGGAAACGATGAAGCAACAACCTGATACAGATATAAAGGCTTCCAAAGTCCATGACTGTTACACACTGGAACATCTATAGCAATGAAGACCATTTAATTGCAGAAGGACATGGAAAAATTGACTGGCTTTCAATTCAAGTACCATATTTGTATTTAACTGCACAGTAGCCAGACATAGTTTTGAGATGGACTTTTAGTGGCATTACAATGCCGACAGAGTGGTAGTTGAACACTCCACTGATTCTCCTGCAGCTCACACAGAGCTGTAAAAAGATGACTGGCTAACAGAAAGGTGCGTTAAGAGACATTAACACAGACACCTGGTTCCATTAGAAAACAAATGGTGCCTATGAAACACAAACGATACAACTTCTCATGGCGCAATGTCAAATACAGGAAACGTGTATTTTATTTTTTGGCAATTATTGGTATGGTAGGTTGCTATGGAATCCGTCAGATATCCTCCCTATTCAGATTAAAACGTGTTACGAGAACACACGCATGCACGTATGATACACACATAAACACACACCTCTCCTCTGCCTGCAGTGGTTAACTGACAAGCAGCAGTCCCAGATACACTGCAGACTCCCACGCCATCCAAACTGCATTCATCAGACCGGTCGCTCAATAACATCAATACCCTCACGGCCCGTTGTTAATCCAGCTGCTTAGAGGGCTAGAGACACAACCCTGTTATAATACACTATATACATATAAATTGGGAAAAACATTATTAAAGTGACCAGTGTTCAGTGACTTTATGTGCATAGGGCAGCAGTCTCTAAGGTGCAGGATAAGGTGTATTCTCCAAGAGAAAGGTGCGGTCTCCGAGGGAAAGATGCGGTCTCCAAGGGTAAGGTGCGTTCTCCGAGGGAAAGGTGTGGTCTCCGAGGGTAAGGTGCGGTCTCCAAGGGAAAGGTGCGTTCTACAAGGGAAAGGTGCATTCTACAAGGGAAAGGTGCATTCTCCAAGGGAAAGGTGCGGTCTACAAGGGAAAGATGCGGTCTCCAAGGGTAAGGTGCGGTCTCCAAGGGTAAGGTGCGGTCTCCAAGGGTAAGGTGCGGTCTCCAAGGGTAAGGTGCGTTCTCCGAGGGAAAGGTGCAGTCTCCGAGGGTAAGGTGCGGTCTCCAAGGGAATGGTGCGGTCTCCAAGGGAAAGGTCTACAAGGGAAAGGTGCATTCTACAAGGGAAAAGTGCATTCTCCAAGGGAAAGGTGCGGTCTACAAGGGAAAGATGCGGTCTCCAAGGGTAAGGTGCGGTCTCCAAGGGTAAAGTGCATTCTCCGAGGGAAAGGTGCAGTCTCTGAGGGAAAGGTGCGGTCTCCAAGGGAAAGGTGCGGTCTCCAAGGGAAAGGTGCGTTCTCAGAGGGAAAGGTGCAGTCTCCGAGGGTAAGGTGCGGTCTCCAAGGGAAAGGTGCAGTCTCCAAGGGAAAGATGCGTTCTCAGAGGGAAAGGTGCGGTCTCCAAGGGTAAGGTGCGGTCTCCAAGGGTAAAGTGCGTTCTCCGAGGGAAAGGTGCAGTCTCCGAGGGAAAGGTGCGGTCTCCAAGGGAAAGGTGCGGTCTCCAAGGGAAAGGTGCGTTCTCAGAGGGAAAGGTGCAGTCTCCGAGGGTAAGGTGCGGTCTCCAAGGGAAAGGTGCGGTCTCAGAGGGAAAGGTGCGGTCTCCGAGGGTAAGGTGCAGTCTCCAAGGGAAAGGTGCAGTCTCCAAGGGAAAGGTGCGGTCTACAAGGGAAAGGTGCGGTCTCCGAGGGTAAGGTGCGGTCTCCGAGGGTAAGGTGCAGTCTCCAAGGGAAAGGTGCGGTCTCCGAGGGTAAGGTGCAGTCTCCAAGGGAAAGGTGCGTTCTCCAAGGGAAAGGTCCAACTCCACCTAAACCAATTGTATCAGAGGGATAGGTGGTGCTATACTTCTTATCCCCAGACCTGCTTGGCTCCTGATGAAAATGGCCATTGAACTTCATGTTTCTGTATAATATTGGCTCTGTGTGTCAGAGCATTGCAGTTCAAATCCACAAGTCAACCATCGCTGTGGACTAGTTCTTTCTGATCTAATATATCATCTGGGATATGTGTGCAGGGTGTATCTCTCTCTCTCTCTGTGGACCAGCTCTGTCTGATCTAGGATCTGTAGCTGTCTGGGTGACTTTCCGTGAACCTCTCTCTGGACCTTGTTCCTCTGATCTTGAGCTGATCCTAGATCTGTGTTTCTCTAGCTCTCAATGATCCTGGGTGTTTCTCCTTCTGAGCTCCTCTCTATGGACTAGTTTTCTCTGATCTAGAATATGTGGCTGCGTTGGAATGCCCATTCTTCAGTTATAAATATTAGGCATTTTGGGGGTATGTCAAAATAGAATTAGAAAAATTGAGTATGCTTGGAATGCCCGGATGTCATACTCGTTTCAGCTTTTCATCTAGTACAAATTCGCTTCTTTCTATTGCGGAAGAGAATCGTCTTTTCAGACCCACGCATTTGACAGCCGCTGATAATGAAAAGGGGACAACAAAAGGGTTTTAGTATGTTGATTGTTGATTGCTTACTGCCAGTGACATGACCAATAAAAAAATACAAAAACATACAATTATTTATCTTTCGTCTCTCTGTTTCATAATTGTCCTTCAATTCGCAAGAGGCTGAATGTACCTCACACGAGAAAGCATCTGAGCGAGCAAAACAGCACCCCTTTGTCTCTACTTGTAGGCCATCTATCTGATGCTGGCTGGTCCTGACATTGTTGCCACCCATAGCATTGAAGGAAAAATTTCCTTCAACCCTGACCTGCCGTTCACAGGTCAGGGTTCCCTAGCCGCAGGCAGAACAGTTGAAACTGGAGCAGCAGCATGACCAGGTGGACTGGGGAAAGCCAGGAGTCATCAGGCTAGGTAGTCCGGAGGCATGACCCTAGGACTCAGGTCTTCCGGGAGGGGAGGGAGAGAAGGAGAGAGAGAGAATTAGAGGGAGCGTACATAAATTCACACAGGACACCAGATAATACAGGAGAATTACACCAGTTATAACAGACTGACCCTAGCCCCCCAGCACATAGACTATTGCAGCATAGATACTGGAGACTGAGACAGGGGTGGGTTGGGGGACACTGTGGCCCTGTCCGACGATACCCCCAGACAGGGCCAACCAGGCAGGACATAACCCCACCCACTTTGCCAAAGCACAGACCCCACACCACTAGAGGGATATCAACAGACCACCAACTTACTACCTTGAGACCAGGCTGAGTGTAGCCCACAAAGGTCCCCACCGCACGAGCCTGAGGGGGCGCAAAACTGAACAGGGAGATCATGTCTTTGACTCAACCCACTCAAGTAACGCACCCCTCCTAGGGATGGCATGGAAGAGCACTAGTAAGCCAGTGACTCAGCCCCCGTAATAGGGTCAGAGGATCCATTGGAGAGAGGGCCAGGTAGAGACAGCATGGGCGGTTCGTCGCTCCAGTGCCTTTGCCGTTTACCTTCGAACCCCTGGGCCAGACTACACTGAATCATAGGACCTACTGGACATTAAGGAGGCCTGCATCTTGTGACCATAGCATACGTGTTGGTATGTACGGCAGGACCAAATCGGAGAGATAGGTAGGAGCAAGCCCATGTAATGCTTTGTAGGTTAGCAGTAAAAGCTTGAATTCAGCCCTAGCCTTTACAGAAAACCAATGTAGAGAGGCTAGCACTGTAGTAATATGATACATTTGTTGGGTTCTATTCAGGATTCTAGCACCCGTGTTTAGCACTAACTGAAGTTTATTTAGTGCTTTATCCAGGTAGCTGGAGAGTAGAGCATTGCAGTAGTCTAATCTAGAAGTGACAAAAGCATGGATTAGCTTTTCTGCATAATTTTTGGATAAAAAGTTTGATTTTTGCAATGTTACGAAGATGGAAAAAACCTGTCCTTGAAATATTCTTGATATGTTCGTCAAAAGAGATATTAGAGTCCAGAGTAACGCCGAGGTCCTTCACAGTTTTATTTGAGACGACTGTACAACCATCAAGATTAATTGTCAGATCCAGCAGCAGATCTCTTTGTTTCTTGGGACCTAGAACTAGCATCTCTGTTTTGTCCAAGTTTAAAAGTAAAACATTTGCCATCATCCACATCCTTATATCTGAAACACAGGCTTCCAGGTGAGGGCAATTTTGGAGCTTGACCATGTTTCACAGAAATGTGCCGCTGTGTGTCGTCCACATAGCAGTGAAAGTTGACATTGTGTTTCTGAATGACATCACCAAGAGGTAGAATATATAGTGAAAACAACAGTGGTCCTACAACAGAACCTTGAGGCACGCCAACATTTACAATTGATTTGTCAGAGGACAAACCATCCACAGAGATGAACTGATATCTTTCCAACAGATACACTCTAAACCGGGCAAGAACTTGTAGACCAATTAGGGTGTCTAATCTCTCCAAAATAACGTGGTGATCGATAGTGTCCAAAGCAGCACTAAGGTCTAGGAGCACGAGGACAGATGCAGAGCCTTGGTCTGACGACATTAAAAGGTCATTTACCACATTCACGAGAGCATTCTCAGTGCTATGATGGGGTCTAAAACCAGACTGAAGCATTTCGTATATATTATTTGTCTTCAGGAAGGCAGTGAGTTGCTGCGATAACAGCTTATTCAAAAGTCTTTGAGAGGAATTGGAGATTCGATGTATGCTGATTTGAGTTTTTTTACATTTTCCTATGTCAAGATTTGGCTTTTTCAAGAGAGGCTTTATTTCTGCCACTTTTAGTGAGTTTGGTACACATCCGGAGGATAGGAAGCCATTCATTATGTTCAACATAGGAGGGCCAAGCACGGGAAGTCTTTTAGTAGTTTAGTTGGAATAGGGTCCAGTATGCAGCTTGACGGTTTAGAGGCAATGACTATTTTCATGAATGTGTGAAGAGATACAGGATTTTAAGCTTGTGTGTCTCCATTGCTCCTAGGTCCTGGTACTTCTGTGCAGGACAACTAAGCTTTGGAGAAATACGCAGTTTCAAAGAGTATTCCATAATTTGCTTTCTTATGATCATGATCTTTTCATCAAAGAAGTTCATTAATGTATCACTGTTGAAGTGAAAGCTATCCTCTCTTGTTGAATGCTGCTTTTTAGTTAGCTTTGCGACCGCATCAATTTTTTGGGGGGGGGGGATTGTTCTTGTTCTCAATTAGGTTGGAAAAATAGAACGATAGAGCAACAGTTAAGGCTCTTTGATATTGCACGGTACTGTCTTTCCAAGCTAGTCGGAAGACTTCCAGTTTGGTGGAGCTCCATTTCATTCCAATATTTTATGGAAGCTTGCTTCAGGGCTTGGGTATTTTCTGTATACCATGGAGAAAATGTATTGTGACAAATGTTTTTTGTTTTTAGGGGTGCGACTGCATCTAGGGTATTACGCAAGGTTACATTTAGATCCTCAGGTGGTTAACCGATTTTTGTACTCCAAAGTCCTTGGGTAGGTGGAGGGAGTCTGGAAGGGCATCTAGGAATCTTTGGGTTGTCCAAGAATTTGTAGCACAGGGTTTGATGATCCTTGGTTTGGGTCTGACTGTGGCAATCAGTAGGTCTGGAGACATGTTGAACAAAACCCACTGAAACGATGATGGCTCCGAAAACCTTTTGGACCTTTTGGTCTGTGGACTTTTCCATGTGAATATTTAAGTCACCAAAAATTATTACAAGGTCCAATAGGAGTTCCGGGAACTCAGTGAGGAACGCTGTATACGGCCCAGGAGGCCTGTAAACAGTAGCTATAAAAAGTGATTGAGTAGGCTGCATAGATTTCATGACTAGAAGCTCAAAAGATAAAAACACAGTCATTTTTTTGTCAATTGAAATTTGCTGGGCGGGGGATATGGTCACTAGTGTAACCAAGAGGAGAGGTCTCATTTAACAGTAAATTCATCAAGCCTGAACCATGTTTCAGTCAGGCGAATCACATTAACATTATGGTCAGTGATTAGTTCATTGACTATGACTGCCTTGGAAGTGAGGGATCTAACATTAAGTAGCCCTATTTTAAGATGTGAGATATCATAATCTGTTTCAATAATGACAGGAATGGAGAAGGTCTTTATTCCAGTGAGATAGCTAAACCGAACACCGCCATGTTTTGTTTTGCTCAACCTAGATCGAGGCACTGACACGGTCTCAATGGGGATAGCTGAGCTGACTACACTGACTGTGCTAGTGGAAGACTCCAGCCTGCTGCCTGGCCTGCCTTCTATCTCATTGTGGAACTAGAGGAGTTAGAGCCCTGTCTATGTTGATAGATAAGATGAGAGCACCCCTCCAGCTAGGATGGAGTCCGTCACTCCTCAGCAGGCCAGGCTTGGTCCTGTTTGTGGGTGAGTCCCAGAAAGAGAGCCAATTATCTTCAGAGACAATTACTCGATCTTTCTACCTGATTTACACGCTGAAGCTATGTTGCGCTTGCTGACCTCTGACTGTTTCATCCTAATATCGTTGGTGCCAATACCAACGATATTATATTGTTATCCCTATACGTGGATAACAATACCCCTATACTCTCTACACTCGCCAGTTTTAGCCTTAGCCAGCATCATCTTCAGATTAGCCTTTATGTCGGTAGCCCTGGTAAACAGTGTATGATCACTGGATGATTCTTTTTAAGTCTAATATTGCAGGTCATGGAGTCGCCAATGACTAGGGTTTTCAATGTGTCAGAGCTAATGGTGGGAGGATCCCATAACGGGTGGAGGAGAGACCTGAGAAGGCTCGGAAAGTTTATCTCGGCTGAATGAGCGACACCGGTTGAGCATACCGACAGAATTTCCTTCCAGAAGCCTTGAGAAAATTGTCACAGCAGGGACTGTGCGAGGGGGGTATACCACTATATGTACTTACTGGTGGCACTGACGCTGTTTCATCCTTTCCTACACTTAAATTAGCCTTGCTAACGATTGCATATGAAGCTGTGCTTGCAACACGGCTATCCTCACAAAAGGTGAAGGTTCTCCTGTAAATTATGAGTACAGTGACTGCAATTAGGTGGCTTATAGTGTTAATGTTACGACTAACCTTTTCGGCTGGTGGAGGTCCTATAGAACCATGTCCAAATAAAGCGTCTAGGGTGAAAAATATGGATGAAAAAATTAGAGCGAGAAAAAAGCTAAGACGTTGGTAAATGTATTAAAAGTTCATCATATGGCTTCCCCAGTGATTTTATCCACGCACAACTACCGCTTACTGAATACATTTTTACTACACAGTGTGTTCTAAAATTGTCCCTTTCCTAAATTAGCCATGGACGGCGATAGGGATTTGGACTTGTGGTTTTACTTAATTCTCCGCACTGGCCAATGACTATAACGGCAATTCAGATCCAACCATTAAGTCATAGTTGTTGTTCCCCTGGTTTGAGGATGGAAGTTCAATATGTAGCTAGATGTAGAAGGCTAATGTTAACTAGCTAACGTTGCCAAGGAATGGAAGTTAGGCTAGCGAGCAAACATTTTAGTCAGGTAGCCTAGGACAAAAAAAACAACATTTAATTGTGTACTATATGACAGAGTCATGGACCGTTTCGTCAACATGAAAAGAGAGGATGGTATTGGTATTTCTCTACAAGTAGGGTGAGTCAACATGTTTTTCTACTTGCACAACGTAGACACACACACACACACACACACACACACACACACACACACACACACACACACACACACACACACACACACACAGGAATCAGAACCATGGACAGCCACATAATTTTTGCTTACGTTGATTGGACCAAATAGTTTTTGGTATCTTTTAGTTGTCACTGTATTAGACTAAGCATAGGTGATTTGATGAAGTTAAAATGGTGCTGGAATAGTGGAGGCAGCTCCTGTTTTATTGAGACTTGCGGTAACTCTCTGTGGTTCTAAATCAATAGTTATTTAGTGGTTTGAAAATGTCGGAAACATTAACTTGCTGTAGGTCATGTAACTATCTGTTACTGTACTTGCAATATGCTTTGTGGACTTCACTGGACAGCGGTTGCTATCCATTTTGTGATAAAACAAAGGTGTGTTGCCTCCCGAGTGGCCCAGCGGTCTAAGGCACTGCATCCCAGTGTTGCGGCATCACTCCTGCCTGGGAATGAACCCAGGCTGTGTCACAACCGGCTGTGACCGGGAGTCCCATAGGGCGGCGCACAATTGGCCCAGCATCGTCCAGTTTAGGGGAGGTTTGGACGGGGTGGGGGGCTTGGCTCATCACGCTCTAGCAACTGCTTGTGGCGGGCCGGGCGCCTGCAGGCTGCATTGTTGTCAGCTGGTTTCCTCCGGTTGATGCAGCTGGCTTCCGGTTTAACCGGGCGGGTGTTAAGAAGCGCAGCTTGGCTGGTCATGTTTCGGAGGACGCATGACTCGACCTTTGCCTCTCCCGAGCCCGTTGTGGAGTTGCAGCGATGAGACAAGATCGTAATCACGAAATTGATGTGGAAAAGGAGGTCAAATTTACAAACAACAAAAAACGAAGGTGTGGTTGAATTTATTCTGCCACTGTGTCTTCTTGTCCTGGCCTTTAGGCCTCTATATCACTGTCGCAAGGCATATGTATTAACAGGTTACAGAGCAAACAACGCAGTTATCACAACACTGTAATATAGCCAGTGATTTTACCCAAGCACCACTACTGCTTACTCAAATCAAATTTTATTGGTCACATACACATATTTAGCAGATGCTATTGTGGGTGTAGCGAATTGCTTGTGGTGTAACGAAATGCTTGTACTACATACATTTTTACTATACAGTATGTTCTAAATAGTACGTAGTATAATTACTACACAGCATGCAGTTTTAGTAAGTAGTAGGCAAGACCGATTTCAGACATGGCCTCTGTGGACCAGTTTTCTCTGATCTAGGACCTGTGCTGAGTGTGCTCTTAAATGGCTCTGTCGATTCCTCTGCTCCCTACGATTTCTCACTTTCATACCCTAGCTCTTAAGTGTATCACTCTACACCTCACCCTCCTTTACCCCAACATTGTCTCTCCCCTTCTTCTCTCGGTTCACAAGCGAGCGTGTGTGTTTGTATGTGTGCATGTGCACATTTTCAGTTTGTGTTCGTGTGTGTGTGTGTGTGTGTGTGTGTGTGTGTGTGTGTGTGTGTGTGTGTGTGTGTGTGTGTGTGTGTGTGTGTTTCTGAAGTTATCTGTTTGAAAGTTCAGTCGCAGGATTCTCAGTGGCTGTATGAGAGATGTACGGGTCACTGGCTATATCTCCTATCTCCCCTGTGCCCAACCTCATCACTCCTACTTTGGCATGAAATAAAATATATCAGTGACACTTCACTTGAACCCTCTGACATACAGCCTCTCAGAGGTCACTGTCTGCGCTGACAAACTTATTTTTTCTCATTTTTGGGGGGGAAACGGAGTGATGGAAAGAAAAGCGTATTGAGTTTGAAGGTTAGCTACAGAGACATTATTGGCTCAGTGTGTGGAAGTGTTTACTAAGCTGTTTGAGGTAAAAACCAGATCAATACTTTTCATATTTTACTGCAGAGTGCTATTGAACTGGAGACATAGCTTTACATTGTCGCTGTGCTTCACAGGCCTGCCATAAAAACCCTCTTATTACAATCACAGAGACGCTCTGTCTGTCCGCTATGAATTGTCTCCTCTCCTCTCTCTGTAGACTGTTGGATCAGAACCATTCTGTCCAGACAAGAGGAGAATGAAGACCAAAGAGGAACTGTCAGAAAGTGACACAGAGGAAAAGAGAGATCCTCAGAACTACTTGTGCCAATGTAAGTGTTCCGACACTGAAGTGGTTGTTTGACAGGTCACTGTGTGAGGAACAGCTCGAAATATTCCTCTCTGGGAACAAGTAGGCTACAAAGGACACAAATATAACCATATAAATAAGACAAATTAAGGAGCATCACCTTTGAATTTAACCTTCAAATGTAACCCCACTGTGTGCGTGTTAAGTGTGTGTGTTGATCTGCATTATGAAGTATGCCAAGACTTCACCAAATGTAGAGATGCCTCAAACTACTCATTGGCTGACTAGACAGAGATTGTAAACCCTCATTCCGCATTGGCCAGCATTAGGGTGAGATGGAAATGTTTGGTGATTTCACTGGTCATTTGGATATAGGGTTTCAGGTGTGTGCGTGTGTTTTGGTGAGAGACAGACTGCCGGCTGGTGACTGTGATCTTAGGTTGGCAGTCAGATGAGCAGTTGGCCAGCGTGTTGTTATGCATGACTTAAACACTAGGTCATGTCTGGACCCTACATCATAGTGGACATGGTCCTGATTGGAACTTTTTTATTAATTTATGGAGAAAAGAGAGTCTTATTTCTCTGGGCTGTAAACAATAGCCCTGCCTAAAAGCACACACACACACACACTTCTTATGAGAGACACTGTCAACTGCCTCAGATTGACCTCAAGTCAATTGTGTAGGATGCAGCACTTTCCCTCTCAGCCCTTCAGTGTGTGTGTGTGTGTGTGTGTGTGTGTGTGTGTGTGTGTGTGTGTGTGTGTGTATGTGTGTGTGTGTGTGGTTTGTCTGTAATCCAGAGACAGCTTGAGGCCCGACAGAACTAGGGCCCAATCTCATTCTGTGGGCCTGATGTTATTTTAGTTATCACACAGCTTCCCCACTGTCAACAACCCCCTACTGTCACTCTGCAACCATCCCTGTCCCCCGCATCCCTCTCGCCTCTCATACACCACTGCTGCGAGAATCATCCTTATCATTATCATCATCATCTAGTGTAGTATCTCCCATGATGTCTCTGTTTGAGAGCCACATACCCCCTACAGTGATGTAGTCGTCCCCCCTTGGCCCGACTGAACAGAAGAAGGAAATGATGTCATTGTAAATGTTTTTAGCCTAATCATTCCCTCATTCCAGTTGGAGGATATGGACGGCTCCGGCATTTTCATTCCCCAATCTGCTTATTCCTCTCCCAGGTATGACAAGAGACACACAGTTCAGTCTGCGTCGTCAGATTCTAATCATGGCTTGAAAAGCCCAGGATGAAGATACTGTATGTGGAAGAGCATAAGCACCATGCTCGGGTGCTTCTTCATATGAGTAGGGGAAATTAGGAATGGAAAAGAGTGGCTATGAGCAGTGTGATAATGTATAGCTAGATCAATTATGCCTGGGCTTTCATTGTCGTGCATTAAAATGACATATTAAGGCTTGAATACACCGGGTGGACATGACGAGATAATTAGTAGTGTGAAATTCTGCCTTGTCTGTTTCTAGAAAAGTGAAAAGCAGACGGAGGTGCTACAGAGACACAGGTGTGTAGGAGTGTTTTCACATGTAGTCCTCTTTAAATTGAACTCTGGTGTGAAAAAAAGCAAAATTCCTCAATTCTCTTTGTAGTCACACTACCCTTCCGTTTGAATGAGGACTCTTTTGCCAGTTCACTTCACCTATTTTGTGTGTCTGTCCTCTTTGCATTCACATTGCTACGTTTTAGAAAGGAACCCAGACCTTAAAACCTCTTACAGCTACCCCCTACTTTTTTCAATTTCTGCCTGAAGACATACCCAAATCTAATTGCCTGTAGCTCAGGCCCAGGACCAAGGATATGCATATTCTTGGTTTCAGTTGAATGAAAACACTCTGAAGTTTGTGTAAATGTGAATTGAATGTAGGAGAATATAACACATTAGATCTGGTTTAGATAACACAATGGAAAAAACATATGTTTTTTCATTTCTATTGTTGTATCATCATCTTTAAAATGAACAAGACAAAACAAACATTCAGATAGGATGATGGGGACAATTTCAGTGAAAAACATAAGAGGGCAACAGTACTTGTGCAAAGTTTCAGAATGATAACTTCCAAAATGAGTGTGCTACATGACATTTATCATGACGTCACCCAGGTGTCCCACACAAGTACCCCAAATGTACCCATTTTGAATGGAATAACTATATACAAAATACCAAAATGGTATTCTAACACCCCCCCCAAAAAAATGGAGAAAAAACAAGAAAAATATATATATACATTTACAAAATAACACTTTCAATATTTGGAAGAACCTCAGTTCTCTACACAATATTGTGCTGCTGATGCCAGATGCCATAGCAGTGTCTTTCTGCTGTAAAGCAGAGGGTCACCAAGCATGTGGTGCAGGTGATGGGGGACTTCATTTTGCGACGCCTCCATGCTGTGCCCTTTTGGCCCTGAGGCACATCCATGCCTGCAGAAATACATTTGGGCAGATGAACACCACTTGTGGCAGGTGCTGAATGAACCAGCTTCAGTGGGAGATGGACACCAGGGCACTGGGGGCTCCCATTCTGAGTCAGTGTCACTGTGAAAGAAAATGTTCAGTTCAAATAGTTTCACATATGAGCCCTGTATCAACAGGTACAATAAACAGATATATATAGAGTACAGGGAACATAAGGTTGAATATATTACTATAGACCTGCTAGAGCTACTGTCTCATTTATATTATGACAGACCAGCTAGATCTACTGTCTATTTTATATTATGACATTTCAGCTAGATCTACTGTCTTTATTATATTACAACAGACCAGCTGTATCTACGGTCTCCATTTCACTTTGGCCATTGTTGTGGGCCTGCCCTCCCCTCAACAGCCTCAAATAGGCTATTTCATTTCACAAAATAATATTTTATGTTATTATTATTAATTTCAAACAACGGCATTGGCATGAGAAAAACTTACCAGTCCAAAACGATGTCCTCTCTGTTCAAAAAATATTCCTCCATTTGGGAATCGCTAAATGAATCGTCCTCCAACAATCTCTGTTTCACTTTCCCGATCAATTTCTTCTAAAATTGTGTGTACATCTGTATATCTAGACTTAGATTTAGCTTTCCCTGACTTAGTCGCCATACTGATTGATATATAAACAGCTAAAGATGCGCTTTACCAAAACATCGCTGTGTGTAACTTGTGTGGCTCCTTCCGGTATGAATCTTCAATGGTGAATGAACCTCTTTACGCCGGAGTTTACTACATGGGTTGGTCTTCCAACACATAAACATTACATATTGCCGTTTACCTCAGCTCATTGACTATCTACCCAGCTAGATTTCAAGATCAGTGGTCATCGGGTTAAAATACAGTCAATCAACGAAACAGCGGTCATATAATTGGTGCACAATGATGTCATTACTTGTTGTCTTCAAATCGGTTTCTTTCAGTCAATACGTCCCGCAAAATGACCCATCAGGTTTGGTTGTGTTACAAACAAACCAGTTGATTGCAATGAAACCAAACAGGACTGGAAAAGTCACATTTAGTGTGTGTATTTACATCGAATGTGTCGTCGAAAATGGAATGAGACGGAATTCACAACACAAGCGGTTCACAAAATGTTTCGTGTTAGGCTATAAAAATGTTTTTTATCAAACAAAAGACCACTCATTGTGTAACAATGACAATTGGGATTGCAAACAGAGGAAGATCGTAAATTATTTATTTTATTGCAGTTTGTGATTTTGTTACGCCTGTGCTGGTTGAAATAGTTGTTTTTTTATGGGGCTCTATCCTCAGGTAATCACATCGTATTCTTTCGCAGTAAATTATTTTTTAAATCTGACAACGCAGTTGGATTAGCAATATTCTAGGCTTTCGAAACATGTGAGACACTTGTATTTTCATGAATGTTTAATATGACTATTTATGTAGCGATCACCGCATGTTGTCGAATTTCATCCCGCTAACGGGTTCGGTGCGCAGAGAAGTTAACATTCACTCAATGCACTGTCGGTTTTTACAAAGTGCAGGACGAGCCATTCCATCAGAATGTGTTATCGGACAGCTACTATAGATATACTGTATCATATACCTACTTACATTTTGGAAGCAAATAGATTGCATTTAGTTAACCTCTCTGAGCACGGAAACCGCTAGCGGGCTGAAATTCCACAACATTCATTTACACAAACTTCAGAGTTTTTGTTTTCTTTCAAATGGTACCAAGAATATGCATATCCTTGGTTCTGTGCCTGAGCTACAGGCTGTTAGATTTGGGTATGTCTTCAGGCGGAAATTGCACAAAGTAGGGGGGTAGCTCTAAGAGGTTTTAACATATGAGACATACTAATTGTATACAGAAGATACTATTAACATGTACATTTGATTGGTAACAGAATAAACAGCAATAGAATAACAGCAGATTAAATAGGCTAATGCTCCTTTAAGAGCTAAAATTGATTTTGTTCCCGATTCTGACAAAACATCTTGTCATCTTCTCACATTATTCAAACCTCACAATCGAATAAACTGCTTACGAAGCACTCTTAGCCTGTAGATCACATATTGCAAACAAATAATCTGAACTAAAAATACATGTTTTGGAACTTCTGTGCATCCTTGACAATCGCTAGTCAATATCCAAAAATGGAACCTGTTTTTTTCCGTGAACCTGCACATCATCATCTTCTCTCTTTTGTGGCATCAATGTGAGGGTTTATGGCAGGGGAAATGGTGTTGCAGTAGTCTAGTGTGTGGTGCAGGAATAATGACAAGAGAACCTGGGGAACTTTGCGCTCACATTGCCCTAAAAAAGGGAACCGGGTCGCGGAATTCAAGCGAACCAAACCCAGACCACCTCTTGAGATGGTCTCAGTTCGGTTCGCTTTGGGGGCTCTTTTGTAGGGTCTGGGTTCCTTTGGAGTGTTGACACTGCACAAAAAAATAAGTGAACCACAATGAGTTCACACAAATCTGCTGAAAGGGACCAAGTGTGAAAACACCATAGGTCTAAGGACCTTTATGACCTTTATGACTCATTGCACTCACACTTTACCCTGTGGAATGACATGATTAGGAATGTCTCTCTAATTGGTCTATTCAACATGCATGGAGTGTTCCATGACATAGACTGACCAGGTGAAAGCTATGATCCCTTATTGATGTCACCTGTTAAATCCACTTCAATCAGTGTAGATGAAGGGGAGGAGACAGATTAAAGGATTTTTAATTCTTGAGAAAATAGAGACATGGATTGTCCAGTGACACGAGCCTACCTGACGAGCTAAATAACTTTGTATTCGGTGCCAGTGTCAAATACAATGTGATTTGATTTGTATGTGTGCCATTCAGAGGGTATATGGGCAAAATAAAACCCTTTGAACAGGGTATGGTACAGTAGTAGGTGCAAATGTTTTACTTCATAATTTTCAGCGAGCTATATGTGAATTGTAATAATCTCGCTTACCAGCTAGTTTAAGAGGCGAAAACGACCTAAATCTAATGTAATGTAAGGTAGATGGCTAGCTGTCAATTCGTCATGAGTAGCAAGCTACCAATTGTTTTTGGCTAGCTTGCTAGCCACCCAGCTAGCACATAGCGTTCTGACAACCATGTGTTTCTTCGAGCTTGGTGAGAGTGTGTCTGTCCTACGGTTATTTTGCATTCAACCTTCTCACAACTTTCTGGGAATGGTGCAGGATAGTTGCTTGGCTTTGTAACATTTTCAGCACATTTAATGTAATTTCTTGGTATTTAATTACTTTAACCCCTTACACTTGTGAAAATTGGCCTACAGAGGAGTGGGAGGCACATGCGCGTACCGATAGGACGCATAGGGTGTGAGTAGCTCCATTTTGTACTGGCAAAACTGTGGTTACATGTAGAAACCAAACAACGAGAAAGAGACCTTTCCAGTTACGTGGTCAGACTGAAATAAGAGGAACTTGACATGGGTATATCACCAGAGGATCTGGAACGGTAAATACTCACGCATAGTAATCTTCAAACTATGGAACTATCAGACCAAAGTCAATATTCTGAATGCACAAGGGGGAAAGGAGATCAAAATCCAAGGCCAGACCATTCTATTCGTCCAGGACCTGTCTGCTATGCTGAGAAAGAAACGCAAAGAATAACTGCCAACTAAAGGAAACTGGGATAAAATCCCATCTCCACTTCCCGGCAGTGCTGTGGGTTTGAAAGGGAACTGTACACTACATACAGTGATACCTAAAAACCCGTAACAATATTGTAACAATATTATTTTCAATACAATTCCATCCTCTACTTACACCAAGTAACTGCTCTTCTCTATAAAGTAATGATAGAAGTAGCCGATGACAACGAGCTACATGGTGCCACGTCCACTCCCGCTCCTCCCCTCGGCGTTCGACGTCACCGGTTTACGAACCACCGGTCCTGGCAACTGTCATTACGTGCACTTGGCATTCATCATTATGTGCAACTGTGCTTCATCGATAGGCACACCTGGACTACATTACCTCACTCATTACCTCCCCTTTATCTGGCACTCCCTTAGGTTCATTCCCCAGGTAATATTGACTAGGTGTTTCGTGTATGTACGCTACTCATGTTTCTTGTATTGTTCGATGTTCCGTTTATTATTAAACTCACCACCTGCACTGCCTCAACAAATGGAAGCAGAAGGAAATCAGGACATCTCCCAGACAATCGACGAACAGGGATACCTACTTCGTCAACACCACGACCAGCTGGCGCAACTGGGGAAGGCTATGAATGAGGTTCTTCGCAGACTTCAACATCACATACCCGAGAGACATAGCCTTCAACTCGGGGAGGACCCAGCAAGCCAGCACACCAGTCCATTCAGCAGTCCACCCAGGTCAGCAATGCCCATCTGTCCCTCCCAGATAAATATGATGGAACCCCATCTAAATGCCATGGCTTCCTACTCCAGTGATCCCTCTATTTTGCGCATCAGATGGGAGCCCCTATCACTGAGAGATCCAAGGTTGTCACGGTTATTTCTCTGCTGACTGGGCGGGCGTTGGAGTGGGCTACGGCCGTGTGGGATTGAGGAGAGGAGCAGCTGGATTTGTATGAGGGGTTCATGGGTCTGTTCAGAGGTATCTTCGATCATCCACCGGAGGGCAGAGAGGGGGGTGAGCACCTATTCCAACGACAGCAGGATGACCAGACTGCTGCCGAGCACGCGCTCACCTTCCAGACTGTCGCAGCATCCAGTGGATGGAATGAGCCGGCGCTCTGTACCTTATTCAGAAGAGGACTGCGTGAGGAGGTCCAGATGGAACTGGCATGGCGAGATGACAAACTCTCCCTGAACGCACTCATCGCGATGGCCATCCGTCTGGATAACCAACTTCAGGAGCGTCGGTACCCTCATCCCTTCTCTCCCGCCTTCATTGACTACTCTGTATCAGAGCCTGAACCCATGGAGGTAGGGGTCACAGGCCTTCCCGCGGCTGAACGACGTAGACGAAACAGCTGGAGCTCTGTCTCTATTGTGGTCAAGGAGGGCACCAACTTCAGCAGTGTCCGGTTTATCGCAACTCGTGATCCACAAGAGCAGAGGGACGGTCACGTGACCTTCCACCTCTTGGGACAGGTGTGAGTATCCCATCTTCATCATTTTCTGCCAGACCCTTTTTAGTGTCAATCACGCTAGCTGGCTGTCCCTCATATACTGTTTCTACAGCGCTAGTGGATTCTGGTGCTGCGGAGAACTTTATTGACCAGACCCTTGCCTCCTCTCTTAATATCACCTCATACCCACTCTCCCCTCCGTTTCCGGTCCAAGCCCTTGATAATCGACAACTAGGATCTGGAACCATTACACACATCAACACACCAATCACCCTCGCCATGGAGTCCATTCATCAGGAGAATATTCCCGTCTTCATCACTATTGCACCAGCTCACAAAGATCATCCTCTGCCTCCCATGGCTCCAATACCATAACCCTACCATCTCATGGTCGAGAATGAGAATCACGGACTCGTCACCCGAATGCCGGAGGACCTGCTTCCCGTTCCCTCTCGAGTCGTATCCTCTGTGGTCTGGGATATAGATGTGGACATTCGAAAGGCTCTGGAGAGGGAACCCGCACCCACTACCTGTACTCCTGAACACATCTACTTTCCCATGGGGATAAGGGAGCGGCTGTTGGCCTGGGCACACACAGCTGTCATCGCTGAACATCCTGGGATCACCCATACTATTCAATCTCTCTCTGAGAAGTATTGGTGGCCCAACTTGGCGCAGGATGTTATTCATTACATCAACACATGTTCTGTGTGTGCCCAAACTAAGTCCCCCCGGCATGCTCCAGGAGGGAAGCTTCTTCCCCTTCCCGTGCCTCAGCGTCCCTGGTCTCATCCATTTACTTTTTTACCGATCTCCCCTCCTCTGATGGTTTCACCACCAGTTGTCGACAGATTTTCAAAATCATGCCTGTTTATTCCTCTCTCTGGTTTTCCCCACTGCTTTCCAGGTCGCTGAGGTACTGTTCCAGCAGGTCTTCCGGCACTGTAGCCTTCTGAAGGACATCGTCTCCGACCATGGCCCCCAATTCACGTCAAGGTATGGAGGGCTTTCATGGAGAAATTGGGGTGACGGTCAGCCTCACTTTCAGGTACCGGCCTCAGTCCAACGGGCAGGTGGAGAGGATGAACCAGGAGCTGGGGAGGTTCCTGAGGAGTCACTGCTAGGACCGGCAGGGGAAGTGGGCCTGATTCCTTCCTTGGGTGGAATACGCCCATAAATCATTACGTCACTCCTCCACCAGGCGCAGAGGAAGTTTGGAGTGAAGCTCATGTGAGGCTCAAGTGTGCCGTCCATCGGCAGCAGGAGCAGGCGGATCGCAACCGCAGTGAGGCGCCCGTGTTCCCATCCCATGTCTGGCTCTCTACCAGGAACCTCCCACTCTGCCTGCCCTTCAAGAAGCGGAGCTCCCAAAATGTGGGGCTGTTCAAGGCTCTCCGGAGGTTCAACAAGGTGACATATAGGTTACAGCTTCCCAGTGACTACCCTATCTCACCTTCTTTTCTTGTCTCCCTTCTCAGGCCGGTGGTTCCTGTTCCACCGGCTGATGCTGTCCCCAATGACACCCCTCTGCCCCCCCTGGATGTAAAGGGAGGTCCTGCCTATGCGGTCAGATCCCTACTGGACTCCCGATGTCGTGGGGTTCAGCTCCAGTACCTGGTGGACTGGGAGGGTACGGCCCAGAGAGGCGGTGTTGGAGGACATTCTGGATCCCAACATTATCTGTGATTTCCATTTTCGCCACCCGGCCCGCTCCTTGTCCTCAGGCCGTCCTGCGGCTGGAGCCGTGCGTCGGGGGGTTACTGTCCCGTCTACTCCCGCTCCTCCCCTCCGGTGAACTAACCACCGGTCCTGGCATTCATCATTAAGTGCATCTGCTCTTCATCAATAGGCACACCTGGACTCCCTTACCTCACTCATTACGTCCCCTTTATCTGGCACTCCCTTAGGTTCATTCTCCAGGCATTATTGACTAGGTGTTTCATGTCTGTACGCTACTCGTGTTTCTTGTATTGTTCTGATTATTATTAAGCTCACCACCTGCACATGCTTCCCAACTCCCGGCATCCATGTTACTCAAGGATACTGATAAGACTATTCAAAGGGGGAAATATGTCAACAACTGTTCCATGGATGTGTGCGGGTGTATATGAATGGATATGTGAGGGAGGGTGTATATATATATATATATATATATATATATAGGAGGATGTGAGAGAATTGGTGTGTGGATGAATAGGATACAGTGGGGCAAAAAAAGTATTTAGTCAGCCACCAATTTAGTCAGCCACCAAAGTTCCTCCACTTAAAAAGATAAGAGAGGCCTGTAATTTTCATCATAGGTACACTTCAACTATGACAGACAAAATTAGAAAAAAAATCCAGAAAATCACATTGTAGGATTTTTAATGAATTTATTTGCAAGTTATGGTGGAAAATAAGTATTTGGTCACCTACAAACAAGCAAGATTTTTGGATTTTTGTAACTTCTTCTTTAATTAAGAGGCTCCTCTGTCCTCCACTCGTTACCTGTATTAATGGCACCTGTTTGAACTTGTTATCAGTATAAAAGACACCTGTCCATAACCTCAAACAGTCACACTCCAAACTCCACTATGGCCAAGACCAAAGAGCTGTCAAAGGACACCAGAAACAAAATTGTAGACCTGCACCATGCTGGGAAGACTGAATCTGCAATAGGTAAGCAGCTTGGTTTGAAGAAATCAACTGTGGGAGCAATTATTAGGAAATGGAAGGCATACAAGACCACTGATAATCTCCCTCGATCTGGGGCTAAGATCTCACCCAGTGGTGTCAAAATGATCACAAGAACGGTGAGCAAAAGTCCCAGAACCACACGGGGGGACCTAGTGAATGACCTGCAGAGAGCTGGGACCAAAGTAACAAAGCCTACCATCAGTAACACACTACACCGCCAGGGACTCAAATCCTGCAGTGCCAGACGTGTCCCCCTGCTTAAGCCAGTACATGTCCAGGCCCGTCTGAAGTTTGCTAGAGAGCATTTGGATGATTGGGAGAATGTCATATGGTCAGATGAAACCAAAATATAACTTTTTGGTAAAAACTCAACTTGTTGTGTTTGGAGCACAAAGAATGCTGAGTTGCATCCAAAGAACACCATACCTACTGTGAAGCATGGGGTGGAAACATCATGCTTTGGGCCTGTTTTCTGCAAAGGGACAAGGACGACTGATCCGTGTAAAGGAAAGAATGAATGGGGCCATGTATCGTGGGATTTTGAGTGAAAACCTCCTTCCATCAGCAAGGGCATTGAAGATAAAACGTGGCTGGGTCTTTCAGCATGACAATGATCCCAAACACACCGCCCGGGCAACGAAGGGGTGGCTTCGTAAGAAGCATTTCAAGGTCCTGGAGTGGCCTAGCCAGTCTCCAGATCTCAACCCCATAGAAAATCTTTGGAGGGAGTTGAAAGTCCGTGTTGCCCAGCAACAGCCCCAAAACATCACTGCTCTAGAGGAGATCTGCATGGAGGTATGGGCCAAAATACCAGCAAACGTTTGACCTCTGTCATTGCCAACAAAGGGTATATAACAAAGTATTGAGATAAACTTTTGTTATTGACCAAATACTTATTTTCCACCATAATTTGCAAATAAATTATCATTAAAAATCCTACAATGTGATTTTCTGGATTTTCTTTCCTCATTTTGTCTGTCATAGTTGAAGTGTACCTATGATGAAAATACATGCCTCTCTCATCTTTTTAAGTGGGAGAACTTGCACAATCGGTGGCTGACTAAATACTTTTTTGCCCCACTGTATATGTTTTATGTGAATGGACAAGTAAGTCAATGTATGGATTGCTGTAAATGTGTCTGAGATGAGGAGAGGGTGGGAAAAGGGGAGGTTGGGATGAGTTTGACTTGGGTGGGGGAGGAAACCTAGGAAATAATTGTATTTATTTTTGTGACTTGCAAATCTGCTGTAAAATGAATGTGTTCTGGCCAGATTAGGAGAGGATGTCAAGTCATTATTCTGTGTTTGTCATTATAGCGAAGATCCAATGGTGGTTATTGGTGAGAGTGGACGGATTGGGGCGTGGTGGCTGGGAGGGCATCAGACGCTTCCCTGAAGTATATATCTCACTTCAGTCTTTTGCTGGACCCACTCTCCTCAAGTAGAGCCCCACTAGCCACTATACTTTAATTTAATTCAAAGTATTACAAACTGACCACAGTACATAAGTGCTAGTCTTTCTCCAATGTATTTATATTGAAAAAATCCACAGACTTTTGGTACATTAGGAGAGGAGTTGGAGCTTAAAATCTCTAAAAAAGTGTTTTTGTGTGTTCTCTGTTAAATGTTTGCTCAGTTTACATGTTAGACGTTCTATAAATGTAATGTATACAATAACTATATATTTATACTATGACTCTCCCATATCAGTAGGATGTCCCCCGCTCTCATATGACATGTCTGCTCAAATGTTTTATTTGGTTCTTCAGTGAAAGAAGGCTAACAAAATCCAACTAATTACATGGAATGTGCATGGGCTCAATGATGGCAAGAAAAAGCAAAGAGCTCTGGAACGTTTAAAGAGGTCATCAGCAGATGTGGTTTTCCTTCAAAAGTTACATTTTAAAAAATGTTAAATTTAATATTTAATGAGGAGCTTGGTTGGAGAGGCCTATGCTGCCACCTACTGTAATAACAGCAGAAGTGTAGGCATCCTGATGAATAAGAATAGCCCATTTCCCTTATATCCCAGCACAAGGACCAAGAAGGCAGCTTTCTGTTTTTTAATTGTACCTTGGTGGAAAAAAAACACATTTGATTTAATTGTAAATCCCCCACGGGCAAATCTGGGGGGGTTTAGATATAATTCAAGCTATATTAGATCAATTCCAGACAGGAACTATTATCTTAGCAGGTGACCTAAAACATACATCCGGCAAGTTAGACAGACATAGCAATGAAAAGGGGAAATTCAAGAAAACTCTAAGAGGTTGAAAAATGTAATCTTTACAAATAATTTACAGGGCACCTAGAGGTTACCATTCCCAACTACAAAAGACATCTCCTTTTTTTCTTAAAAGCTATTAAAGAATTTACTACGTTTTATATACACTGCTCAAAAAAATAAAGGGAACACTAAAATAACACATCCTAGATCTGAATGAATTAAATTTTCTTATTAAATACTTTTTTCTTTACATAGTTGAATGTCCTGACAACAAAATCACACAAAAATGATCAATGGAAATCAAATGTATCAACCCATGGAGGTCTGGATTTGGAGTGACACTCAAAATTAAAGTGGAAAACCATACTACAGGCTGATCCAACTTTGATGTAATGTCAAAACAAGTCAAAATGAGGCTCAGTAGTGTGTGTGGCCTCCACGTGCCTGTTTGACCTCCCTACAACACCTGTGCATGCTCCTGATGAGGTGGCGGATGGTCTCCTGAGGGATATTCTCCCAGACCTGGACTAAAGCATCCGCCAGCTCCTGGACAGTCTGTGGTGCAACGTGGTGTTGGTGGATGGAGCGAGACATGATGTCCCAGATGTGCTCAATTGGATTCAGGTCTGGGGAACGGGCAGGCCAGTCCATAGCATCAATGCCTTCCTCTTGCAGGAACTGCTGACACACTCCAGCTACATGTGGTCTAGCATTGTCTTGCATTAGGAGGATCCCAGGGCCAACCGCACCAGCATATGGTCTCACAAGGGGTCTGAGGATCTCATCTCGGTACCTAATGGCAATCAGGCTACCTCTGGCGAGCACATGGAGGGCTGTGCGGCCCCCCAAAGAAATGCCACCCCACACCATGACTGACCCAAAGCCAAACCGGTCATGCTGGAGGATGTTGCAGGCGGCAGAATGTTCTCCAGACTGTCACGTCTGTCACGTGCTCAGTGTGAACCTGCTTTCATCTGTGAAGAGCACAGGGCGCCAGTGGTGAATTTGCCAATCTTGGTGTTCTCTGGCAAATGCCAAACGTCCTGCACGGTGTTGGGCTGTAAGCAAAACCCCCACCTGTGGACGTCGGGCCCTCATACCAGCCTCATGGAGTCTGTTTCTGACCGTTTGAGCAGACACATGCACATTTGTGGCCTGCTGGATGTCATTTTGCAGGGCTCTGGCAGTGCTCCCCCTGCTAATCCTTGCACAAAGGCGGAGGTAGCGGTCCTGCTGCTGGGTTGTTGCCCTCCTACGGCCTCCTCCACGTCTCCTGTTGTACTGGCCTGTCTCCTGGTAGCGCCTCCTGGACACTACGCTGACAGACACAGCAAACCTTCTTGCCACAGCTCGCATTGATGTGCTATCCTGGATGAGCTGCACTACCTGAGCCACTTGTGTGGGTTGTAGACTCCGTCTCATGCTACCACTAGAGTGAAAGCACCGCCAGCATTCAAAAGTGACCAAAACATCAGCCAGGAAGCATAGGAACTGAGAAGTGGTCTGTGGTTATCACCTGCAGAACCACTCCTTTATTGGTGGTGTCTTGCTAATTGCCTATAATTTCCACCTGTTGTCTATTCCATTTGCACAACAGCATGTGAAATTTATTGTCAATCAGTGTTGCTTCCTAAGTGGACAGTTTGATTTCACAGAAGTGTGATTGACTTGGAGTTACATTGTGTTGTTTAAGTGTTCCCTTTATTTTTTTGAGCAGTGTATTTTTAAATGCACTCTACAATTTATTGGGTTCAAAAGTCCATGACATAGTGATCAAATCAAATCAAATTTTATTTGTCACATACACATGGTTAGCAGATGTTAATGCGAGTGTAGCGAAATGCTTGTGCTTCTAGTTCCGACAATGCAGTAATAACCAACAAGTAATCTAACTAACAATTCCAAAACTACTGTCTTATACACAGTGTAAGGGGATAAAGAATATGTACATAAAGATATATGAATGAGTGATGGTACAGAGCAGCATAGGCAAGATACAGTAGATGGTATCGAGTACAGTATATACATATGAGATGAGTATGTAAACAAAGTGGCATAGTTAAAGTGGCTAGTGATACATGTATTACATAAGGATGCAGTAGATGATATAGAGTACAGTATATACATATGCATATGAGATGAATAATGTAGGGTATGTAACATTATATTAGGTAGCATTGTTTAAAGTGGCTAGTGATATATTTTACATAATTTCCCATCAATTCCCATTATTAAAGTGGCTGGAGTTGAGTCAGTGTCAGTGTGTTGGCAGTAGCCACTCAATGTTAGTGGTGGCTATTTAACAGTCTGATGGCCTTGAGATAGAAGCTGTTTTTCAGTCTCTCGGTCCCAGCTTTGATGCACCTGTACTGACCTCGCCTTCTGGATGATAGCGGGGTGAACAGGCAGTGGCTCGGGTGGTTGTTGTCCTTGATGATCTTTATGGCCTTCCTGTAACATCGGGTGGTGTAGGTGTCCTGGAGGGCAGGTAGTTTGCCCCCGGTGATGCGTTGTGCAGACCTCACTACCCTCTGGAGAGCCATACGGTTGTGGGCGGAGCAGTTGCCGTACCAGGCGGTGATGCAGCCCGCCAGGATGCTCTCGATTGTGCATCTGTAGAAGTTTGTGAGTGCAAGCCAAATTTCTTCAGCCTCCTGAGGTTGAAGAGGCGCTGCTGCGCCTTCTTCACGATGCTGTCTGTGTGAGTGGACCAATTCAGTTTGTCTGTGATGTGTATGCTGAGGAACTTAAAACTTGCTACCCTCTCCACTACTGTTCCATCGATGTGGATAGGGGGGTGTTCCCTCTGCTGTTTCCTGAAGTCCACAATCATCTCCTTAGTTTTGTTGACGTTGAGTGTGAGGTTATTTTCCTGACACCACACTCCGAGGGCCCTCACCTCCTCCCTGTAGGCCGTCTCGCCGTTGTTGGTAATCAAGCCTACCACTGTTGTGTCGTCCGCATTATCCTTTACTATGCTAAATTATACCAACAGAAAATACACTTATTGACAGAATATGGAGCATGAATATTAAATACGTAAATTAAAAAATGGACAGAGAAAAGCCAAACCCCTGACATAATTTGGGATGCTTTTAAGGAATTGTATCAACTCACCACCGAAAGCTTTTATTTGCGATATAATGTTAAATGGACTAAAGAGGAACAATGGGTACATATTGAAGAAAACCACATGGGCCAAAGTCATAGAAACCGTAAACGACATGGTAATAGGAAATAAAGTTGTTTCTATGATAGAATTCAAAAGCAATTTTGGACTGACCAATGTAGACATTTTCAAATATATGCAACTCAAAAATTGTATTACTCAAAAATTAATTGCTCTCCCTTTATTTTGCCCTCAGTCATTAGGCAGAATTAAATGGAAACCAGGAAGGGTTTGGCGGAAAACTATGTTCTGCCTTAGTGGACCCCGTGTTGGGATGCACTGGACACCACTGAAGCTGGTGCCCCTCCTGGCCACAATAGGAACATAACCCCAGCTGTCTCTGGTGATGTCACTCTGCTGCGGAGAGGTGTGTGGCACCTACCTCCATGGGTTCAGGCTCTGCCTCAGGACGGACAAAGGAGGAGGGTGAGGGAGGTGCCGGCACTCCCGAATAAGGTTGCCCAGATGGATGGTCATTGCAATGAGTGTGTCCGTAGAAAGATTCTCGTCCCAATACGCAAACTCCATTTGGACCTACTCGCGCACTCCTCTATTGAATATGATGCAGAACGCTGGTTCATTCCACCTGCTGGAGGCTGCCATGGTGCAGAAGGTGAGGGCGTACTCCGCAGCTGTCTGGGCACCCTTTTGAATTTGGAATAGTCACTCTCCTTCATCTCTGCCCTCCGGTGAATGGTTGAAGACCGTCCCGAATAGAGCCATGAACCTCTCGTATGAACCCAGCTCCTCCTATTTCCCAGACGACTGTAGCCCACTCCATTGCCCGCCCGGTCAGCAGGGAAATGACCGTGGCAACCTTGGACCTCTTGGCGGTGGGGGCTCCCGTCTGATGGGCAAAATAGAGGGAGTACTGGAGTAGGAAGCCACAGCTTCCCATTATACTTGTCTGGGAGGGACAGTTGGGTATCGCCTCCCTGGACAGACTGCTGGGTTGGCTGGGGAGCTGGGACAACTCGTGGTAGGAGCCCTCTGCTAGTTGGAGGTGAAACCTCGGGTGGTGGAGGACACAGAGGACCTCATCCATAGCCGCACCCAGTTGCGCCAGCTGATCATGGTGTTGGCGGAGTAGGTGTCTTGTCCACCGACCGTCTGGAAGATGTCTTTCTCTTCTGCTGCTTCCATAATAATTGAGGCAGTATTCTGTAACATATGTGCTTTGTGTCAGGAAGCAGGTGCAGAAGTCAAGTTTAATGATAAGAGAAGGCAGATAAACAAAACAGGAGAAGTGTACTGAACGAGACAAGACTGAGGCTACTGAGGGTTAAATAAATGGAGAGTAATCAAGGTGATGATGAGGTCCAGGTGTGCGTAATGATGGGGAGCAGGTGTGCGTAATGATGATGCCAGGACTGGTGGTTAGTAGACCGGTGACATCGAGCGCTGGAGTGTTAGCGGGAGTAGGCGTGACAATATGAGATATGAGGCAACATTTCATTCCAAAGTGGGAGGTTATACTCTCTCGCTTCAGCTCAAATAATGGCCGCCCTTGATTTAAAGAACTTTGAGCTTTGTTTTTGTGTGGTTGTGTCATATTTCTGTGCATATTTCTGTGCTTGCATTGATGCATGCTTCAAAACATGTACAAACTATGCATTCTAGAAGCGCCCACCATGTTCCGTTTCGCTTACTTTGATTTTAACTCATGCTCGGCGCATGGTAGTATGCACATTGAGAATCACCCACGTAATTGTGGTGTGTGTACCCCAACCAACTCATCCATACAGTGACCTCACCTAATGCCTCCACTTCTGCAATGTTTGTAAACAGGCTTGACAGAGAATGAGGAGATGCTGGGGAGCGTCCGTGTGTGTGTATATAGAGTGTGTTCTCCAGCATGGAAAACCAACACTATCCTGTGGTTGTACCACTTCTTCACAGTTGCAGGTGTCGCCAATACATTGGAACAGTTAAGTCTGACTGACATTGTCACGCCCTCCCCGATGGTGAGCTAGACTGTATCAGGCCTCAAAGACTCACACAGAATAAAGAAGTTTATTGTATTTACATTATTTAACACACTCAAAAATGTATGTAGTTTACTCTAGTACATTACTGTGTGCCAAAACAGGCAAGCAACACATTTTGACCACTACTGTATGAGAGAGAGCGAGAGAGCTGTCACACTGGGGGAAGAAGCGATATTGGAGGGATGAGAAGAAAAATGCAATCGTGGCCGAGACAGAAGTGTAACAGGCCAATTTGTCCCTTTGCAGAGGAGATAGGTTGGGCTTGGAGTAAGATAGCGCTGTGGAGTGGAGAAGGTCTCAGTGGAAACTAAACTGACATACAGTAGGGAGAGGTGAGGGAGACTAGCTTCTAGTGGGTGTGGATTTTATAGAGATCAATGGTTTTACACTTTTACACCATTTATCAGATGTTCTTTAGCCATACAATGTGAACATAGAATTTGAAACAGCCATGCCTTCTTCCACAACCAGTGTTGGGAGTCTAGCAGTCCTTTTGATTGACAGCTGGTGGACTGCAGAGGAGCTGGAGTCACAGGTCGGGTCACGGGGTCAAGAGGTGAGACACGATAGAGGAAGAGAGAGGGATGGGGAAGAAGGGACCAGGAGCATTGACATGCAGTGGTAGGAGAGAGCATGCATGCGTATGATAGAGGAAGCGAGGGAGGGAGACAAGAACGAGGGCAGAAAGGTGAGGAGTGGAGAGACGACAGACGGACAGGCACACACACAGGCACACATACACACACAGAGAGACAGAGAGTGGAAACTGGGAGGGAGGGAGAGAGGAGGATAAGGAGGGAGGAGAGGGACACTGCTGATCCACAGATTTGACCTTGCAGACAGATTGTGTGTGTGTGTGCGTGTGTGTGTGCGTGTGTGTGTGTGTGTGTGTGTGTGTGTGTGTGTGTGTGTGTGTGTGTGTGTGTGTGTGTGTGTGTGTGTGTGTGTGTGTGTGTGTGTGTGTGTGTGTGTGTGTGAGTTTGTGTGCATGTGTTTAAGCTGCCAGAGTGGGCAAGCTGTGTCCTATTTACCAGGCTGGCGCAGAGCCAGGATAATACACACCCAGTAGACAAGGGTCTCCATCAGTCAGACTACAGAGCAATGCTACATCTCTATCATCATCAACAGCTAGCATGTTTTAACCAACCTGTTAAGCATTACAACCATTGCCAAGTTGGGCACCGTGGTTAGTGAGTGCCAAATAGAGTGCCAAATAGACAAAGGGATCGATTGAGTACATAGAGCATGGCATCTCCCCAATGACTAGTTGTTATATTATCCAATATGGACCAATAGGTGATTAGATGTGTACAGTTGTAATAGTATGTGATGCAGGCACATGTTTGTCCTCATATCTCATAGGCATCTACCAAAAGTGAATGACTCATATTTGATTGACTGTCTATAGTCACATGTTCAATAAAGATGTGCCCTGGTTTTGGGGTGTAAAAATAGTCTGTGTTGGCCCAAACATAATTAACACCATCGCTCATCACAGCTCCAATAACCGTCTGTCAGCGCATATGAGCAATCGCTCTTCAGCTGGTCCGACAGAGGAATATGGTTATTCCAAAGAACACTTCATCATCTTCATCATCCCACAGATATACTTCCTGCACGGTTCGGAATCGCTGCCAAGCACTGCTCATTCTTTATTGGTCAGATAGACGTCTTCAAACTGTTTTTTTTTTTCTCACACGATGCAGCACTTGCAGATCAATTTTCATAGCTGGGTCAGCACACAATGCAATGTAAGTTTTGAAAATGGCAACTAGTGTTTGCATCGCCTGTGCAACACATTTAGCTGTTTACTTTCTCCCCTCTCTGCCTGCTCTCTCCCCACTTCCTCACTCGCTCTCCCTTTCTCTCATCTGACCCCATCGCTCTCTCTCTCTCTCTCTCTCTCTCTTTCCCTCTCCATGTACTCTAGTTAGTCTACAGTAGGTAATAAATTATATTAGGTAGAAGGGCCACAGAGTTCACTGCGCTATAAAGGCAGAGCCAACTTCTGGACAGACACTAAACTTTTCCCATTGCCCACGACTGCTCTGCCATCCCAGAGCATTCCGCTGGACATCTACTGAGTTTTCACTTAGCCAGGAAAGTTCAGAGAGGCAACCACTTAGAATGGAGCAGCCCTGGCATTCCAGAGCTGAAAAAGCTACTGCCAAGATCACTGATTGAAACCTCCCTCAGCCTTTCTTTCACTAACTCTCTCCTCCCTCCCTCCCTTCTCCCTCTCCCCTCTTTCCACTCCCGGGACTCCCACAAATCAGCTCCCTAGAGAGAGAGGGGGGATCTAGAGGAGGGGAAGAAATAGGTAGAGAGCAAAGGAGAGAGAGAGAGAGAGAGAGAGGTCAAGTTCTTCTTCAGAATGTGGACGGTGCTTGGCACGCCCTCAGCCCAAACGAGCCAATCCGATGGAGAGGGTGTTGTTGTTTGTTGTTGTTTTCTCTATGTCGGGCCCCTGTTGACCCGACATTAAACGCTACGGAGTGAATTGCTAAAAGCTCCTAAACAACAACTCTCTAGTTATAGAATGCCAAGGGTCATCTATTTCTGCTGTTTAAATTGTTCCAGAGATTTGGGCCCCTATCTTGTTTCTAGGAACTCGAGAATGCCAGGATTGAATGGATAATCATTTATGCACTTGCAGATATGCAGTAAAGTGAGTAGCACTGACATGATGAGACAAATGCTATTATGCATAACATCAATGATCAACATGTTTCTCATCTCAAGTTGGTAAATTAAGGTTCTTTCATATGGGAACAAAGAGCTAATTCCTTAGCCGTTTGAGTCCACTGAATTGCCGTAGAGAAGAGTAGCTGATTGGGAGGCAGAGGGTCGCTGATTTGATCTTTTGTTCATAGCGGAGTCAAGTGCCAGCTCACGGATCATCGTTATTACGACCTACATCATTCCTTCTGATTGGCCAACATGCATGAACGCGCACACAAATGACATCATCCAATTTTTTTCTATTGTCAAAGATTTATAATAAAATTTGGAACAACTTTGGCAGTTGTTCATTGAAGCTGCAGTGTAATATCGGTTCTAGGAACAAATACACCCTTCCTTGAAAACGTCTGACTTTATTCACCTTATTCACTTTGTTTTTGCATTGATGTCACTGTTAGTGTATGACATGGTGTCGGCAACATCGTGCTCTACCGTACACTGGTTTCCCTGTTCAGGTTGGTCTTTTTATTAGTCAAGGTGATGTAACAGTTCCTGGCCATGGGATGAGTCATACAAATACCATTTTCACCTCCTTTCATCCCAGTCATCAAAGCCCAAAAGTACACCTACCACAGTGTGTAGTTTTACTCTCTATCTCTTCCCCATCACCCACCCATATGGGCTCTCACCCTCCTCTCTCTCCCTTTATCCTGCTCCTGTTTCCACTTTTTCACTCTCTCTCTCTATCCTGCATTTATTTCCATCCCCATCATTTGGAGGCCTGAAGTGCAGCTCATATTAGCTACGGAAACCTTGGCCCTCTAGAGAGAGTTCTCTACAGGAATGATTTCACCTCTTGGTCAGGGGCGGGCGTGTGTGTATATCTTCCGTTCTGCCCATACATTCATTCAATTTCATAGTGCCAATAGAATGGGCAGCATGCTGAAAACATAAAAAGACCTTGAGTATGTTGCGAAGAGGGACCCTGGAAAGATACTGTATGTAAGGTATTGTATTTGCACTTTATAATACAGCGCCCTCAAAGACTGTGTCAAGGTGCTTGATCGGTTCCTACCTACCTACAGACCCACGGGTTGTTTTCAGTGTGCACGCTAAGTCTTCCTCCCTTCCGTGGCTAAATGAGAAAGACAATAAGTACTGTGTGCCTCTCGTTCCAATGGAGACCAGGGCCAATGGTTGCTTGATTGGAACCCTCGGCCCAACGTAATTTTAGGCACATGCGTGTGTGTGTGTGCCTCTCTGCTTTGGTCAGTGAAAGAAATCACTCCAGCTGCTGTATTTTCTCTCTCCTTGATTAATCTGCCTCCCTCTGACCTTCTATTCAAAGTCTCTAAAAGACACACAAACATTTGCACACTCAGACACACCCACACACACACAAACACACACAACATGCATACACTACCACCTTCACAAGGTAGGAAAAAAAGTTATGCCCGTGCTGCAGACAGCTATATCGGTCCTCTAATATGTAACTGTTAAAGGCCCAGTGCACTAAAACCAAAACAATGTATTATTATTCACATTTTTCAGGTGGTGCTGCAGCACCCTAAGCACACCGACTTCCCGTGCTATGGCCACTGCACCACATTCCTGACCTCACATCACATGACACAAACTGGGGAAAACAGATCTTGAAACGGGTTTCTTCTCCTCTGTTACGTTGTTGAATAACAGCGGTTAGTACAGAAATGGAAGCAAAGCAGCATTTCATTGTGCTGGTTCCTGTTCTTTAAGCAGTGATTGAATGTTCCTGTCTCCTGCACAAAACCAGCCCCCACAGGAGATCTGGATGAAATGGCATCAGTGTGTGCGTGTATGCTTGCAGTTCGGTCTGAGTGTGTGTAATTGGAATAAATGGTGTCTGAGGTCTCAACGCTAATCCGCTAAGGAGAAGCATGTGATGAGATGTGTCATGTTGGTCATGCTTGAGATAGAGGGAGAGGGGGAAGGGTGTATGGAAGAGAGAGGAAGGATATATCGAGGAGAGGGGAAGGACGTAGCGAAGAGAGGGGAAGGACGTAGCGAAGAGAGGGGAAGGACGTAGCGAAGAGAGGGGAAGGACGTAGCGAAGAGAGAGGGAGGGGGAAAGACATAGCGAAGAGAGAGGGAGGGGGAAAGACGTAGCGAAGAGAGAGGGGGGAAGACATAGCGAAGAGAGAGGGAGGGGGAAAGATGTAGCGAAGAGAGAGGGAGGGGGAAAATGTAGCGAAGAGAGGGGGAGGGGGAAAGACGTAGTGAAGAGAGAGGAAGGGGGAAAGACGTAGCGAAGAGAGAGGAAGGGGGAAAGACGTAGTGAAGAGAGAGGAAGGGGGAAAGACATAGCGAAGAGAGAGGGAGGGGGAAGGACGTAGCGAAGAGAGAGGGAGGGGGAAAGACGTAGCGAAGAGAGAGGGAGGGGGAAAGACGTAGCGAAGAGAGAGGGAGGGGGGGAAAGACGTAGCGAAGAGAGAGGGAGGGGGAAAGACGTAGCAAAGAGAGAGGGAGGGGGAAAGATGTAGAGTAGAGAGAGGGGGAAAGACGTAACGAAGAGAGAGGGAGGGGGAAAGACGTAGCGAAGAGAGAGGAAGGGGGAAAGACATAGCGAAGAGAGATGGAGGGGGAAGGACGTAACGAAGAGAGAGGAAGGGGGAAAGACATAGCGAAGAGAGATGGAGGGGGAAGGACGTAATGAAGAGAGAGGGAGGGGGAAGGACGTAGCGAAGGGAGGGGAAGGACGTAGCGAAGAGAGAGGGAGGGGGAAAGACGTAGTGAAGAGAGAGGGAGTGGAGAAAGACGTAGCGAAGAGAGAGGGAGGGGGAAGGACGTAGCGAAGAGAGATGGAGGGGGAAAGACGTAGCGAAGAGAGAGGGAGGGGGAAAGACGTAGCGAAGAGAGAGGGAGGGGGAAGGACGTAGCGAAGAGAGAGGGAGGGGGAAGGACGTAGCGAAGAGAGAGGGAGGGGGGGAAAGACGTAGCGAAGAGAGAGGGAGTGGAGAAAGACGTAGCGAAGAGAGAGGGAGGGGGAAGGACGTAGCGAAGAGAGATGGAGGGGGAAAGACGTAGCGAAGTGAGAGGGAGGGGGAAAGACGTAGCGAAGAGAGAGGGAGGGGGAAGGACGTAGCGAAGAGAGAGGGAGGGGGAAGGACGTAGCAAAGAGAGAGGGAGGGGGAAGGATGTAGCGAAGAGAGAGCGAGGGGATAAAGACGTAGCGAAGAGAGAGGGAGGGGGAAAGACGTAGCGAAGAGAGAGGGAGGGGGAAAGATGTTGCGAAGAGAGAGGGAGGGGGGAAGGATGTAGCGAAGAGAGAGGGAGGGGGGAAGGACGTAGCGAAGAGAGAGGGAGCTGTGAGATGTACTTTTTTTTCTTGTCTTTTTCTGCATTGGCTGCCTGCCCAGGAACAGCTTGATTCTCAGTGGTTCATCTGGCCATTTAGGATGTGTCAGAGGTCACTGGAGAGGGGATTGAGGAGGGAGAGGAGAGAAAAGAGCCTGAGCGTCTTGTAAACTATTTCTGTTCCCTCTGTGGATTAGCTCTGTGTAATATGGTCTGTACATATAGGCATAACAATACCCTCCGAATAGATGTTTCACATTCTTCTGAGAGTGTTCAATAAATCCCCCTCTAGATTAGGGGCCTGATTAAACCATCCAATCTCACTCCTCACATTACAGAGAGCAGCTTTGATGTGATGGGTGCCATTGGATTGTATCTGCTCTTTCATCAACATTAAATACACCGAGAAAATTCAACCAAGTCAACAGAAATGAGTTAGTGTAGGGCAAAAATGTAGCCTCATGTAAATTTACCCAACACATGATATTTACATAGAGTTGTGTCTTAGTGTCACACTGAGGTTGGAATAATACTGTGGAATTGTGAGACTTAGGATACTGCCCTTTTCGTGTAAGAGTTTGAAAAGAACGCCGAAAATATCAGCTTGTTTTGAATGGGTGACATTTTGACCTGCCTGGTGACATCACCAGGTGATATACAGTGCCTTGCGAAAGTATTCGGCCCCCTTGAACTTTGCGACCTTTTGCCACATTTCAGGCTTCAAACATAAAGATATAAAACTGTATTTTTTTGTGAAGAATCAACAACAAGTGGGACACAATCATGAAGTGGAACGACATTTATTGGATATTTAAAACTTTTTAACAAATCAAAAACTGAAAAATTGGGCGTGCAAAATTATTCAGCCCCCTTAAGTTAATACTTTGTAGCGCCACCTTTTGCTGCGATTACAGCTGTAAGTCGCTTGGGGTATGTCTCTATCAGTTTTGCACATCGAGAGACTGAAATGTTTTCCCATTCCTCCTTGCAAAACAGCTCGAGCTCAGTGAGGTTGGATGGAGAGCATTTGTGAACAGCAGTTTTCAGTTCTTTCCACAGATTCTCGATTGGATTCAGGTCTGGACTTTGACTTGGCCATTCTAACACCAGGATATGTTTAATTTTGAACCATTCCATTGTAGATTTTGCTTTATGTTTTGGATCATTGTCTTGTTGGAAGACAAATCTCCGTCCCAGTCTCAGGTCTTTTGCAGACTCCATCAGGTTTTCTTCCAGAATGGTCCTGTATTTGGCTCCATCCATCTTCCCATCAATTTTAACCATCTTCCCTGTCCCTGCTGAAGAAAAGCAGGCCCAAACCATGATGCTGCCACCACCATGTTTGACAGTGGGGATGGTAGGTTCAGGGTGATGAGCTGTGTTGCTTTTACGCCAAACATAACGTTTTGCATTGTTGCCAAAAAGTTCAATTTTGGTTTCATCTGACCAGAGCACCTTCTTCCACATGTTTGGTGTGTCTCCCAGGTGGCAAACTTTAAACGACACTTTTTATGGATATCTTTATGAAATGGCTTTCTTCTTGCCACTCTTCCATAAAGGCCAGATTTGTGCAATATACGACTGATTGTTGTCCTATGGACAGAGTCTCCCACCTCAGCTGTAAATCTCTGCAGTTCATCCAGAGTGATCATGGGCCTCTTGGCTGCATCTCTGATCAGTCTTCTCCTTGTATGAGCTGAAAGTTTAGAGGGATGGCCAGGTCTTGGTAGATTTGCAGTGGTCTGATACTCCTTCCATTTCAATATTATCGCTTGCACAGTGCTCCTTGGGATGTTTAAAGCTTGGGAAATCTTTTTGTATCCAAATCCGGCTTTAAACTTCTTCACAACAGTATCTCGGACCTGCCTGGTGTGTTCCTTGTTCACCATGATGCTCTCTGCGCTTTTAACGGACCTCTGAGACTATCACAGTGCAGGTGCATTTATACGGAGACTTGATTAAACACAGGTGGATTGTATTTATCATCATTAGTCATTTAGGTCAACATTGGATCATTCATAGATCCTCACTGAACTTCTGGAGAGAGTTTGCTGCACTGAATGTAAAGGGGCTGAATCATTTTGCACGCCCAATTTTTCAGTTTTTGATTTGTTAAAAAAGTTTGAAATATCCAATAAATGTCGTTCCACTTCATGATTGTGTCCCACTTGTTGTTGATTCTTCACAAAAAAATACAGTTTTATATCTTTATGTTTGAAGCCTGAAATGTGGCAAAAGGTCGCAAAGTTCAAGGGTGCCGAATACTTTCGCAAGGCACTGTAAGTTAATAGACCAATGGCAATGAGAGTTCTAAACCTCTCTGCTAATAACAGCTAGTTTTCAGGTTGCACATCCCTCCCATAAGGCTCCTCTAATTAGGCACCTCACTCAGACCACTCCCAGACAGTCCTAGCAAAATAGCAGTCCTAGCTAATAAGCTATTTTTGTTTCTTTTTGACAGTTTTATTGAAAACAATCACAGTAAGGTACTTAACTGTTACCCAGAAATGATTTCATATTCAGATAAAAACGGCTGCATTGGAGCTTTAAGTTCCTTGAAACATGATAAAAGATGGAAAATGTCAACTTTATCCTTATTCCTTCATTCAAATCCACACACACACACACACGCACGCACACACGCACTGAGTCCCAGCTCGGCTTTAATAAACCATGAAGGTTTTCACTTCACTTTATATGTCTGTGCCTCCAGTGGAATCCATCCACAAGACATTTGTTGTTTCTTTCTCTGGGAAATTGGGTTTGGTTAGAGTGCTTTTTGAAAGGGTGGTAATAAACGCGGGGTTTTAATGTTAAATGCCAGCCCTTTGCTCCAGGGAGGACTATTAGTTCTTAATAGGCATTTTGTTTAGAAATTCAATTTGATGGAAAAGCTTTATTTGTTTGAATAATGCGAACAGAGACTGAGAGACAGAGTGCTTGCTGTTTCTGTACTTCGCAGGCTCTAGAGTGAAACGGCATTGTGTGTGTGTGTGCGTGTGTGTGTGTACTGTAAGTGTGTGTGTGTGTGTGTACTGTAGGTGTGTGTGTGTGTGTACTGTGTGTGTACTGTAAGTGCGTGTGTGTGTGTGTACTGTAAGTGTGTGTGTGTGTGTACTGTAGGTGTGTGTGTGTGTGTACTGTGTGTGTGTGTGTGTGTCTGTGTGTGTGTGTACTATAGGTGTGTGTGTACTGTAGGTGTACGCCATGCTCAAGAGTGAAAAGATGTCGTAATAAACATTCAACTGTGACCTCTATTATACCAAGGGAATTATACTGAAGACTAATAGGCAGACCTAGGCTTACCCACAATAAAACCAGCAATCGAGAAAACATGAGATCTGATTTTGCGATCACATGACAAGTTTAGATTTATTTGTGTTATGCACAGTTTCGTATATCCTTTATATCAGGGCTCTCCAAGCCTGTTCCTGTAGGTTTTCACTCTAAACCCAGTTGTAACTAACCTGATTAATCTTATCAACCAGCTATTTATTAGAATCAGGTGCGCTAGATTAGGGTTGGAGTGAAGACCTACAGGATGGTAGGTCTCAGAGAACAGGGTTGGAGTGAAGACCTACAAGACGGTAGCTCTCAGAGAACAGGGTTGGAGTAAAGACCTACAGGGCGGTAGCTCTCAGAGAACAGGGTTGGAGTGAAGACCTACAAGACGGTAGCTCTCAGAGAACAGGGTTGGAGTAAAGACCTACAGGGCGGTAGCTCTCAGAGAACAGGGTTGGAGTGAAGACCTACAGGACGGTAGGTCTCAGAGAACAGGGTTGGAGTGAAGACCTACAAGACGGTAGCTCTCAGAGAACAGGGTTGGAGTAAAGACCTACAGGGCGGTAGCTCTCAGAGAACAGGGTTGGAGTGAAGACCTACAGGGCGGTAGCTCTCAGAGAACAGGGTTGGAGTGAAGACCTACAGGGCGGTAGCTCTCAGAGAACAGGGTTGGAGTGAAGACCTACAGGACGGTAGGTCTCAGAGAACAGGGTTGGAGTGAAGACCTACAAGACGGTAGCTCTCAGAGAACAGGGTTGGAGTAAAGACCTACAGGGCGGTAGCTCTCAGAGAACAGGGTTGGAGTGAAGACCTACAAGACGGTAGCTCTCAGAGAACAGGGTTGGAGTAAAGACCTACAGGGCGGTAGGTCTCAGAGAACAGGGTTGGAGTGAAGACCTACAAGACGGTAGCTCTCAGAGAACAGGGTTGGAGTAAAGACCTACAGGGCGGTAGCTCTCAGAGAACAGGGTTGGAGTGAAGACCTACAGGACGGTAGCTCTTAGAGAACAGGGTTGGAGTAAAGACCTACAGGGCGGTAGGTCTCAGAGAACAGGGTTGGAGTGAAGACCTACAAGACGGTAGCTCTCAGAGAACAGGGTTGGAGTAAAGACCTACAGGGCGGTAGCTCTCAGAGAACAGGGTTGGAGTGAAGACCTACAAGACGGTAGCTCTCAGAGAACAGGGTTGGAGTAAAGACCTACAGGGCGGTAGCTCTCAGAGAACAGGGTTGGAGTGAAGACCTACAGGACGGTAGGTCTCAGAGAACAGGGTTGGAGTGAAGACCTACAAGACGGTAGCTCTCAGAGAACAGGGTTGGAGTAAAGACCTACAGGGCGGTAGCTCTCAGAGAACAGGGTTGGAGTGAAGACCTACAAGACGGTAGCTCTCAGAGAACAGGGTTGGAGTAAAGACCTACAGGGCGGTAGGTCTCAGAGAACAGGGTTGGAGTGAAGACCTACAAGACGGTAGCTCTCAGAGAACAGGGTTGGAGTAAAGACCTACAGGGCGGTAGCTCTCAGAGAACAGGGTTGGAGTGAAGACCTACAGGACGGTAGCTCTTAGAGAACAGGGTTAGTGAACCCTGCTTTAAAGGCACAGGAATGTATTTTTCCCCATTCTAGGCTGGTATTTACTCTTTCACCAGAGACTCTTACAGTGGACTCTGTTGCTTGTCACTGTGGTCCCTTGTTGACCTGTGCTTTAAGCCTGGATCTCATCAGCCCAGCAACCGCTGGCTTCACTGTACATGACCCGACACACACACACACACGAGCTTGCGTTTACACACACACACACACACACACACACACACACACACACACACACACACACACACACACACACACACACACACACACACACACACACACACACACACACACACACACACACACACTATGAATCATGCCTTCATGGTCAAATTGCTGTAAAGAAACCACTACTAAAGGACACCATCAGGAATAAGAGACTTGCTTGGGCCAAGAAACATGAGCAATGGACATTAAACCGGTGGAAATCTGTCCTTTTGTCTGATGAGTACAAATTTGGGGTGTTTGGTTCTAACTGCCTTGTCTTTGCGAGACGCAGAGTAAGTGAACGGATGATCTCCGCATGTGTGCTTCCCACCGTGAAGCATGGAGGAGGTATGATGGTGAGGGTGTGCTTTGCTGGTGACAATTTCAGTGATTTATTTAGAATTCAAGGCACGCTTAACCAATATGGCTACCACAGCATTCTGCAGCGATACGCCATCCCATCTGGTTTGGGCTTAGTGGGACTATCACTTGTTTTTCAACAGGACAATGACCCAACACACCTCCAGGCTGTGTAAGGGCTATTTGACCAAAAGGAGAGTGAAGGAAAAGCAACCAACAAGTTCTCAGCATATGTGGGAACTACTTCAAGACTGTTGGAAAAGTGTTCCTCATGAAGCTGGTTGAGAGAATAACAAGAGTGTGCAAAGCTGTGATCAAGGCAAAGGGTGGCTACTTTGAAGAATTTCAAATATAGAATATATTAGAAGGCTAGCATTGCGGAGTCGCCTCTTCACTGTTGACTCTGAGACTGGTGTTCTGCAGGTATTATTTAATGAAGCTGCCAGCTGAGGACTTGTGAGGCGTCTCTTTCTCAAACTAGACACTCTAATGTACTTGTCCTCTTTCTCAGTTGTGCACCGGGGCCTACCACTTGAGATGAGGTTATTTTCCTGACACCACATTCCTAGGGCCCTCACCTCCTCCCTGTAGGCAGTCTCGTCGTTGTTGTTAATCAAGCCTACCACTGTAGTGTCGTCTGAACTTGATGATTGAGTTGGAGGCGTGCATGGCCACGCAGTCAGGGGTGAACAAGGGAGGACAGGAGAGGGCTGAGAACACACCCTTGTGGGGCCTCAGTGTTGAGGATCAGCAGGGTGGAGATGTTGTTTCCTACCCTCACCACCTGGGGGTGGCCCGTCAAAGTCCAGGACCCAGTTGCACAGGGTGGGCTCGAGACCCAAGGTCTCGAGCTTAATGACGCGTTTGGAGGGTACTATGGTGTTAAATGCTGAGCTGTAATCAATGAACAGCATTCTTACATAGCTATTCCTCTTGTCCAGATGGGTTAGGGCAGTATGATTGCGATTGCATCATCTGTTGACCTATTGGGGCGGTAAGCAAATTGGAGTGGGTCTAGGGTGTCAGGTAGGGTGGAGGTGATATGGTTCTTGACTAGTCTCTCAAAGCACTTCATGATGACGGAAGTGAGTGCTACGGGGCGATAGCCATTTAGATCAGTTACCTTAGCTTTTTTGGGAACAGGAACAATGGTGGCCCTCTTGAAGCATGTGGAAACAGCAGACTGGGATAGGGATTGATTGAATATGTCCGTGAACACACCAGCCAGCTGGTCTGCGCATGCTCTGAGGACGCGGCTGGGGAAGCTGTCTGGGCCTGCAGCCTTGCGAGGGTTAACACGTTTAAATGTTTTACTCACGTTTGCTGCAGTGAAGGAGAGCTCACCGGTTTTGGTAGCGGGGCGTGGCAGTGACACTGTATTGTCCTCAAAGCGAGCAAAGAAGTTGTTTAGTTTGTCTGGGAGCAAGACATCGTGGCCCGTGACGGGGCTGGTTTTTCTTTTGTAATCCGTGATTGACTGTAGACCGTGCCACATACCTCTCATGTCTGAGCTGTTGAATTGCAACTCTACTTTGTCTCTATACTGACACTTACAGCTTGTTTGATTGCCTTGTGGAAGGAATAGCTACACTGTTTGTATTCGGTCATGTTTCTGGTCACCTTGCCCTGATTAAAAGCAGTGGTTCGCGCTTTCAGTTTTGCTGAAAGCTGCCATCAATCCATGGTTTCTGGTTGGGGAATGTTTTAATCGACGCTTTTGGTACAACATCGCCGATGCACTTGCTAATGAACTCGCTCACCAAATCAGCGTATTCGTCCACGTTGTTGTTCGACGCTATGAGGAACATATCCCAGTCCACGTGATCGACGCAATCTTGAAGCGTGGAATCCGATTGGTCGGACCAGCGTTGAACAGACCTGAGCACGGGTGCTTCCTGTTTTAGTTTCTATCTATAGGCTGGGAGCAACAAAATGGAGTTGTGGTCAGCTTTTCCAAAAGGAGGGCGGGGGAGGGCCTTATATGCGTTGTGGAAGTTAGAATAACAATGATCCAAGGTTTTGCCAGCCGGGTTGCGCAATCGATATGCTGATAAAATATAGGGAGCCTGGTTGTCAATAAAAGACTTTGACACTCAGCTTTTATTTCTTTCATCACATTCCCAGTGGATCAGAAGTTTACATACACTCAATTAATATTTGGTAACATTGCCTTTAAATTGTTTAACTTGGGTCAAACGTTTCGGGTGGCCTTCCACAAGCTTCCCACAATAAGTTGGGTGAATTTTGGCTCATTCTTCCTGACAGAGCTGGTGTAACTGAGTCAGGTTTGTAGGCCTCCTTGCTCGCACACGCTTTTTCAGTTCTGCCCACACATTTTCTATAGGATTGAGTTCAGGGCTTTGTGAAGGCCACTCCAATACCTTGACTTTGTTGTCCTTAAGCCATTTTGCCACAACTTTGGAAGTACGCTTGGGGTCATTGTGCATTTGGAAGACCCATTTGCGACCAAGCTTTAACTTCCTGACGGATGTCTTGAGATGTTGCTTCAATATATCTTCATAATTTTCCATCCTCATGATGCCATCTATTTTGTGAATTGCACCACTCCCTCCTGCAGCAAAGCACCCCCAGAACATGATGCTACCACCCCCATGAATCACGGTTGGGATGGTGTTCTTCGGCTTGCATTATGGCCAAACAGTTCTATTTTTGTTTCATCAGACCAGAGGACATGTCTCCAAAAAGTACAATCTTTGTCCCCATGTGCAGTTGCAAACCGTAGTCTGTCTTTTTTTATGGAGGTTTTGGAGCAGTGGCTTCTTCCTTGCTGGGCGGCCTTTCAGGTTATGTCGATATAGGACTTGTTTTACTGTGGATATAGATACTTTTGTACCTGTTTCCTCCAGTGTCTTCACAAGGTCCTTTGCTGTTGTTCCTGGATTGATTTGCACTTTTCACACCAAAGTACGTTCATCTCTACGAGACAGAACGCGTCTCCTTCCTGAGCAGTATGACGGTTGCGTGGTCCCATGGTGTTTATACTTGCGTTCTATTGTTTGGACAGATGAACGTGGTACCTTCAGGCGTTTGGAAATTGCTCCTAAGGATGAACCAGACTTGTCAAGCAAAGAGGCACTGAGTTTGAAGGTAGGCCTTGAAATACATCCTCAGGTACACCTCCAATTGACTCAAATGATGTCAATTAGCTTATCAGAAGCTTGTAAAGCCATGTCATCATTTTCTGGAATATTCCAAGCTGTTTAAAGGCACAGTCAACTTAGTGTATGTAAACTTCTGACCCACTGGAATTGTGATACAGTGAATTATAAGTGAAATAATCTGTCTGTATAAACAATTGTTGGAAAAATTACTTGTGTCATGTACAAAGTAGATGTCCTAACAGACTTGCCAAAATTATAGTTTGTTAACAAGAAATGTGTGGAGTGGTTGAAAAATGAGTTTTAATGACTCCAACCTAATTGTATGTAAACTTCCAACTTCAACTGTATATACATTAGCAAAAATGAATAAAAACCTGTTTTTACTTTGTCATTATGGGGTATTGTGTGTTGATTAATGAGGGGAAAAAAACAATTTAATACATTTCAGAATAAGGCTGTAACGTAACAAAATGTGGAAAAAGTGAATAATTTGCAAATAAATTCATTAAAAATCCTACAATGTGATTTTCTGGATTTTTTTTCTCATTTTGACTGTCATAGTTGATGTGTACCTATGATGAAAATTACAGGCCTCTCTCATCTTTTTAAGTGGGAGAACTTGCACAATTGGTGGCTGACTAAATACTTTTTTGCCCCACTGTACTTGTAGTTTATGAAGCATGTGACAAACAACATTTGCTTTTGAGGTTAGGTTAGTCCTATAATACATCTATAATACAACACTCAATGCCAAAGAGATGAGAGCACATATATCTACTGGAGTTTAGAGACAAAATAAAATGTCACACCTAAAATGATTTTGTCACCCACCCGCAGAGGAGAGAAAGAAAGGAAGGAGGGATTGAAAAAAAAAAGATGTATTAAACAAGTGTGACTCTCCTGTTGTTTTTGAATGGCATGAGCTATCCCTGGGAGTTAGCTTGGGAGCGTGTGGGTGGTGTTCTGTGATCGCTATTTAAGAGAAACCAATTGAACTCAACAGGAACTGTCGTCCATTTTAACCTGCCTATGTCCCTGCACACAGGAAATCAGTGATAGCTAAATCCCCATAGCGTTGAGATCGGGAGTAGCTAGATAGTACATTTTTTTCCTACTTGAGGGTCAAGATTTAGGGTTAGTGGTTGAAATTGTGGTATGCGGTAAGAAAGCATTGTAGTTCTATCTGCTCCTTCATGGCTAGATGGTGAAGACCAGGACTAAATCATTATTTAAATGGAGATTCACCATATTGAGCAATCCTTTTAGTCCAGGACTAGACTTAATCTGTGTCAAGGAAACCAGCCCATAGATTCACAGTAGATGAAGTAAATAAGTGTGATGGTAAATGAAGCACCATGAACACCCTGAGGCTCAGCACAGCCTCTAATTAGCACTGGCATGTTTATGGGCTTCTAGGCAGCTCTTCAATGGAGCACGGACAGCCAGCTAACTCCCTCTTTCTCTTTCTCTTTCTCTCTCTCTCTCTCTCTCTCTCTCTCTCTCTCTGTCTTTCTCTCTGTCTTTCTCTCTGTTACATATTTAGCATAGTTTAGGTCTATACAGTATCAGTCAAAAGCTTTGACACACCTACTCATTCCAGGATTTTGAGAGAATGCGAAGAGTTTGCAAAGCTGTCATCAAGGCAAAGGGTGGCTACTTTGAAGAATCTCATAAAAATATATTTTGATTTGTTTTGACACTTTTTTGGTTACTACATGATTCCATATGTGTTATTTCATAGTTTTGATGTCTTCGTTATTACTCTACAATGTAGATAATAGTCCAAATAAATAAAAACTCTTGAATGAGTAGGTGTGTCCAAACCTGTGACTGGTACTGTACGTCCATACCCCGGCATGGTATATTGACCCGGGCACCGCCGAAGTGTTCGGCATCTGTCAACAGCCAGACCAAAACTGTGATACGAGAGGTCTCACAAAGAAACCACAACCCCCTACATCCATCCCTGGAGAAAGATTATAATATATATTTTTTGACAAGCGAAAACAGCTGTGTCCATGCACTCTGTTTGATTAGCTGCTGATGTTATTGATGGTAAAGATAGTGTGCCTTAGACTAGGGCGTCTCAGTCTGGTAGTCATATGGGACCTGGGTCATTGATGTCTCTTCATGGCCTGTAGGACCGTTAACATCAAATAAAAGCCCCGTAACTACAGAAAGCATGGCCACTCATCCCTATAGATCTGAAAAGACCGCATTTGGTCCATCGATCTTATCCAGATATCTATACTTGAGATCAGGGGTGTCAAACTGCAGTCCTAAAGGGCCACGGCGTCTGTTGGCTTTCCTTTCTCCCTCCGGCGCTATATTGATTACTTGCCACTGATTGGCTAGTGTCTACACTCCTGGTTTCTAGGGTCTAAATCAGGCCAAACAGGTCTAGAGCGATACAAGTCAGTATTTGACGTCCATCCATGTCTAAGGATGTCGTGAGATGAAGTGGAAACTGACCACTAGGGGCAACAGTGAACGGTGGTTTTGCTCAGATCTTATGGATACGTATGGCCAATGGGTGTAAGCATCTGCCTCTGATTCATAAGGTTGCAAGTTCAAATCCAGTGATAGAAAGTTGTTATTGAGATTTTTGTTTTAAGCCTATCCCAAACCTTAACCCTTACCTTAACCCTTACCTTAACCGTTTGAAGTTAATAACTGAACTTAACCCTAACGTTAAAAATATAGTTAAGGCCTAAACTTAACCTTAACACTTTGAAATGTGTCGTTTGAGAAACATGGATGAATGTCTAATTCTGACGTGAGACTGTGAGAGCTGGTTGAATCAAGTACCAATCAAAATGAGAGAATGAAACCCTTTCTGTGGCCCTCCAGTTGTTGAGTTGGAGCCCCCTGCTTTAAATTCTCAAGTGCTTAATACGCCACCAATGAAATCAATAAATGAAATCCACATCTGTGATGTGAGTATGGGTCTGTATGCTTTTTTTTTTCAGGTAAAGTGCATCACTTTTTAATGTATTTGCATCCAACCCAAATTCATGTACCGACATGCTTTTATTTCAATTGAATATCTGGATACATCAACTCAACATTTTAAGCATTATTTATTGTAGCATAACGCCCATCATATTCCTGGCTTATGATATTTATGCTGCGTGTGGCATATAATCAATACCATCTAAATAAACTTGAGTGGTGTGGAAATGTGTGTGTTCTGGAGGAGAATCATTCATCCAGCCATTTTAGGCCCATAGGCAGGCAGTCAGTCTCTCAAACGACCGGCCGTCACCTGACCATTAATATAAAATAGTGTCCTTCTAGTCTAGTGACACTTATGCTGTTTTGTCATTGATTTTCATAAGTAGAATAAAAGTACTGGACACCAGCCAGATTGCTATTAGATGCATAACTTTTGCAAGTTGCAACATCGTCAGTCTATTTTTGGAAGTTGTGTGTGTGTGTGTGTGCGTGAGTGCGTGCGTGCGCGTGTGTGTGCGTATAGGCTGACAGTCATGAGTTCAGTAGCATGCTGTCTGTACAGGCCAGAGTTGAGATGACGGGTCTCATAGGAACCCTTCAAGACCATATTAATGACCACGGACACACACACACACAGTCCGTGATGCATAGCTCAGTAATATGCCTCTCTCAGAGTGCTCTGTCATGAGAGATGAGGACCAGAGAACAAACAGGGCAATTTTATAATCCCCTCAAACCTCCACGGGCTTACCCTGCTCTCTCCATCTTCTCCTCTGTCCACCCCACTATCATTCTCTCCCATCTCTTCCTGTTGTTCTCGTTTCTCCTCACTCTGCTATTCTCGCTTCACACTCTCTCCTGTTCACTCCATTCCCACCCCTGCCTCTCTTCCTCCTCTTTTTTCTCTCCTTGTCTCTCGCGCTCCCTCTTTTCCCGGTTCCTTTACGTCTCTCGCCTTCTCGTGACCTCTCCTGCGTTCTCATTCCATCCTGCTTTCCTTCCTCCTCCCTGTGCTGGGAGAGGAGAGAGAGAAGAGGAGAAACAGTCTCTCCTCTGGTCTGTTTCACACCAAACCTGTGATTAGCTGCAGACCGCCGCTCTCTCCTCCTGACCCCATCCGCCTCTCCTTCTGCGTTCTTTTCTTCCCCCTTTTTCTTTTTCTTTCTCTCATTAGCAGGCCTTTAACACTGCAGACCACTTTTCTATAACCTCAACAGACACACACACACACACACACACTTGGAACACCTCTTAAGAAACACAGAGGACATGCACAGCTGGGTAGCATCTGTATGTCGTACAGGGGTTGAACTAAAGGCTACTCAGACGGGCCAGTGATCCCATCCTCTACACTAAGCAGGAAATAGCAATGTTCTTGGCATGAACTTCATGTGGTTGAAATTGGTTAATTCGGATGGAATCCCAGTGTAGAACACAACCAGAGAGCGGGCCATCGCGACTGAGAATCATTCATCCGTTCTGCTACTGCTCTCTCCACCACCCCACCTCTCTTTCTCTCTCTCTCTCTCTCTCTCTCTTTCTCTTTCAATTTCTCTCTCCTCTCTCTCTCTCTCTCTCTCGCTTCCTCTTCCAGTTTCTCTCTCCTGTCTCCTCCTCTCTCTCTCTCTCTCTCTCTCGCTTCCTCTTCCAGTTTCTCTCTCCTGTCTCCTCCTCTCTCTCAGGGGCAGATACCGCACAGTGGGAAATAGGTCGTAAAATTAGACCCAGAAACTAAGAGCACATCTTGCTGTGACATATACAGGCTCATTTTACAACCAGTTTATGAAATCTTTGCCCTTTTACACGGTTTCTTTATGTCTTCACTCAGTCTCAAACTGGCGACTGGTTTAAAATGCCTTGTTAGACCAAGAGGTTAAAGAGGTATGTTCTGATGGTTCTCTCTCTCTCTCTCTCTCTCTCTCTCTGTGTGTGTGTGTGTGTGTGTGTGTGTGTGTGTGTGTGTGTGTGTGGGTATAATATTTCTAATTGAAGTAGTAGGTGTTTAAAGTAGGACATGTTGTCAAAGGGCAGAATGTGCTAAACATAATAGACTGTGAAACATACCACTGCGCCCTCAAAACACTCCACTCAGAGCAAAGGAACTTTTTATTTGACTTGCTTCTCCCCTGTTTTCACTTTCCCAGCAGTGTGTGTGTGTGAGAGAGATTTACACATGTGTAGAGTAGCGGGGTAACAGGCACTTAAGCTTGGGCATGGGGAGTGAAAGGTCAGGACCTCCTCTCGTTAACTTTCTAAAACACTCCGACAATCAATGCCCCTTACTGTAAACCTCCTCGGTCTATCTCTCACTCTTTTGCGCTCTCTCTCTCTCTCTCTTACTGTCTCGCTTTCTCTCTCGCACGCGACCACGTACTCCTCCAATATCCTCCCACCGCCGATCCAAGTGTTTTGTGACATTGAAATTAGGAAGGTTTCAGTCTCAGTATTTGATTTATTTAACAGCCCATGGTCATGACCTGGTTTTAATTGGTAAAGTGTGTTTTTGACATGTCTGGTAAATCTATTCATGAGTTTGAATTTGAATGTAACGTTTTAATGGGGTTTGGCAAAACTCATCCATCTGCATCTAAAAAGCCTGTTTACATAGAACATGACATGTTGTAATTTAGAAATGGCCGTACTGTAGCTTTAACAATGAGAGCGTCTTATTATTCTCTGGTCAATGCCGTCGTTTGCATAATGTTACATCACAGTTTGTTAATATCAATGTATTTCAGAACTTCTGACGGACATGCACACATGTTCGGAAAGTTGAGTGTATCTACTACACACACACACACACACACACACAAACACACACAAAACAAGACGTCTTCTTCGTTGAATCCCACCTCTCTGGTAACTGACACCGTATTTAAATGAAGATATTTGCCCGTTGATTTAACAAGACCGCAGTGATTAATCTTCTACAATGTCATGACGGTGGAGTAGTAAATCTAAATTAGTCCCCACAACAAACGGTACAGCTGGACATTAATTCCGCATTAGAAACATCTGAAAACTAAGGCTAATCAAGGCAGGGGACACTGGAGTTCACATGAGCCACAATGTTCACAACCCGCACATCATCAATCAGCTGGAGGAGGGGGGTGAGTGAGGGAGAGAAAAAGGTTCTGTTGATCTGAAAATAACTATATGAATGTTGGGACAAAGCTAAGGAACTTAAACTCTCTCTGCAGTTCATTTTTCTAATGGGAGCCAACGTTCTTAATCAGATGTTAATCCCTTAATCAGATAAGAGAACCCTGCTTTATGAAGTTTAAAATTGGCACACACACACACACATGCTCACACACAGGATTACACACACACACTTAAAGGTGGTGAGTGATCCTTTAGGGACAGCTGATTAATAAGTCCAGTCGTGATGCAATCTCCATCTTTATTAAAATGTTGAAAGCTAAGAGGTGCATATCTGCACACACACTGGACTGACTTACTGACCACACAAATGGGGGGGAGAGAGAGGGAGGGAAAATAGGAAGATAGGAGCAATGTTGGCCCAAGAATAATGAACAAAACGTGTGCAGATGGCCATAGCAGATGGTTTCATTTCTGCCCCTCCATTGATGGGAGGCCCAGGGCTGCCACTGGGGCTTATGGGTAATGGATATTACATCGCTGAGCCCGGTGCCCATCCTCTGGACAGAGAGGAGGTGGATGAAGTCACCTATTCATGGGTTGCACCCCCATTACTTGGTCAGGTCACACCATTAAGAACATTCTAAAGACAACTCAGCCATACTGACTCCCAAGATGGTGCCCAGTCATTCTGAACGGGGACTAATGACTTTTTAGTCTAAATTAGACTATCGTGGCCTGGAAATACAATGACATTGCTAGAAGTAGGCAAATAATTTGTAGGAAACAACTTTGCCATCATTATGACATTTAGCTAGCAAGGTTTGTCAAAATGACCTAACAATGCTAACGTTAGCTAGCAAACTTTGTCAAAATGACCTAGCAATGCTAATGTTAGCTAGCAATAATGCTTCCCTCAATCTTAGCGAGCAAGCTAACGTTATACAAAAGATTTTCCTACTAATTATTTGCCTCCTTTAGAAATGTCATTGTATTGTAATCTTCATCAACGTCAATTGACAACATATTGAGTAGAGAAAAAAAATATTGTGACGAAATGTGTAACCCATGAATAGACACTAATTCAAGATCAGTTTAGCAACTTCCCTCCTCATGGTTTATGTGAGAATTTACAGAGGGTTTGCTGATTCTAGATTTGTGCTTGGGAATTTCTACATGGAGCTGAGAATGAGTGGTGTCGAAACTGCCATTGATACAAAGGGATCGATGAAGATGATGTCAATTGCAAACTATATATAAATGTCAAAACTCTAAATCTGTACTTACAATAGATTGATTCTGTCTACAGCAACATAATAGTTCCCAACTCAATAGATTGTGTGTGTGTGTGTGTGTGTGTGTGTGTGTGTGTGTGTGTGTGTGTGTGTGTGTGTGTGTGTGTGTGTGTGTGTGTGTGTGTGTGTGTTCACTGGCAATGGCTTGTATGCAAAGGGCCGTGCACAGACCTTTCAAGTGCCATAATTGACTTACATAATTCAAATCTTGAAATTCATAACATACCAAATGCCTCTGTGGTGAACATTTAAAACAAAAATTGCATAGGCCTATTTATTTCTGCAACAACACACTCACTGATAACAAACTGTAAGCAAGCTGGTTAGAGTGCCTCCTAAACACATGATTGACATTGGCGAAAGAGGGTGGCCTATCAGCTGATCATTGGCGTTGATGATTGATGTGAATCAATAGCTAGCTCGATTTCTTTTACTTATTGTGATTTATCTTCAATGCTTGTATCAAATAATAACTGCATAATATAATATTCATAATTGTCTAACTCATGGCTGGCAGGTGATTGGCTTGTGTGGATATTGTAGTATATGGTGGTTAGCTGTGTCCTGACATACATGTGCAACTCCTGACTGAAGAAGGGATGGAGTTCGGGTCGGAGGTTCGTTGATGCAGCCGCTCCTCTCTATCTTTCTGCCTCTCTCTGCTGCATGTACTGTATCAGTCAACCAGACCTAATATTGATGATGATGTAGGTCAAATGAAGTGCTATCAAGTGTAAATCAAATGTTATGCTGCTGTGGCAGTACTGTTGATATTTAAACTAGGCAGCTGGCTACGCAACACTCGACCAGTGACCCCATCTCTCAAGCCATGCATGTTTGGATACAGGACACGACTTGCAGGAGGTTGGTTCTGAACAATGACAAAAAATGTATACCAAAAAATATGTCACTGCACATGCCTGTGTATGCAGGATAAAGCACGTGCCTGTGTATGCAGGATAAAGCACGTGCCTGTGTATGCAGGATAAAGCACGTGCCAGTGTATGCAGGATAAAGCACTTGTCTGTGTATGCAGGATAAAGCACGTGCCAGTGTATGCAGGATAAAGCACTTGCCTGTGTATGCAGGATAAAGCACGTGCCAGTGTATGCAGGATAAAGCACGTGCCATTGTATGCAGGATAAAGCACTTGCCTGTGTATGCAGGATAAAGCACGTGCCAGTGTATGCAGCATAAGGCACTTGCCTGTGTATGCAGGATAAAGCACTTGTCTGTGTATGCAGGATAAAGCATGTGCCTGTGTATGCAGGATAAAGCACTTGTCTGTGTATGCAGCATAAAGCACTTGCCTGTGTATGCAGGATAAAGCACTTGCCTGTGTATGCAGGATAAAGCACTTGTCTGTGTATGCAGGATAAAGCACTTGCCTGTGTATGCAGGATAAAGCACGTGCCAGTGTATGCAGGATAAAGCACTTGTCTGTGTATGCAGCATAAAGCACTTGTCTGTGTATGCAGGATAAAGCACTTGCCTGTGTATGCAGGATAAAGCACGTGCCAGTGTATGCAGGATAAAGCACATGTCTGTGTATGCAGGATAAAGCACTTGCCAGTGTATGCAGGATAAAGCACTTGTCTGTGTATGCAGGATAAAGCACTTGCCTGTGTATGCAGGATAAAGCACTTGCCTGTGTATGCAGGATAAAGCACTTGCCTGTGTTTGCAAGATAAATACTATTTTCAGAGCAACACAGCTGTAATTAGAGCTTTGATTTGAATGTCATACCTTATGCTGGATTTATGAACACACACACACACAGAGAGAGCTTAAAATAGCATTTGAACAAATTCAGGACCTGAAAAAAGTACTGACTTCCAAAAATAAAACAATGTTTTCCTACCTTTTCAGGACATACAGTTGAAATATTAGGACATTGGGGTCCTGCTAATGTAGGAAATCAAGCACACACACACAGAGCTTTTTCCTCCCAATGTGCTAGTGGAGCCATTCCTCCTGCTCTCCCAAAGACAGCCCAGCAATTTGCCTTAATCCATATTGACTGGTCCTGAATGACCTCATTCCATAGGGTCCAGGACTAAGGATTTACTCGGAGACAGCCAATCTAAACAACCTGATATAACTTCTACCCTGTGTGTGTGTGCGTGTGTGTGTGTGTGTGTGTGTGTGTGTGTGTGTGTGTGTGTGTGTGTGTGTGTGTGTGTGTGTGTGTGTGTGTGTGTGTGTGTGTGTGTGTGTGTGTGTGTGTGTGTGTGTGACTAAAGCTTGTCCGTATCAGTCTTTGACATGATAAATGATGCTGGGATGTGAAGTCTAAGATAAGCCAACCCACAATGAGTCCCAAGGTGGCTGAGTGGAGACGTGAACGCCTCTTTCTCACAATCATTTGTTAGTTCAACCTACACAGGGTCGTCAATGCGAGCACAAGCATATATTTTAACTGTTTGTTCAATTGTGCAATAGAAGTAACAAAAATCCCTCCTCTTAAACCAGAGGCTGTAAAAACATCCACACATAGACAGAGGGGAAAATCATTAGGTGGAGGAGGCCAGCTCACAAACAAATCCTTTCTCGCCTGCAGACAGTTTCTCTCGCTTTTGTGTGTGGCCATGTCAGTGTGTGTGGGTTTTTATACCACCAGCTTTGTACATTTTTATTCCTTTTCTTAATTAATGGTGTGCCTCTGGGATTACTGTGTGGTGTGTATCTTCACTGTCTATCCCTGTGTCTCCCCCGCCACTAAGCTGGGTGTGAGAGAGCTTATACACACACACACTCAAACACCGACACACAGGTACACACAGGTACACCCGCGCACACTACACTGTACACGCAAGCAATGTGCAGCATGTAAACACACAGATGTTTACCTGTAACCTGAGTCCTCACAGGGTAACAGCTAAAAAAGAAAAAGGAACAAAGAAGGCCACTCTTTGAGAGATGACCATGTAACTAACCAGCCCAAATGCCGTAGCCATATAGCAATACAGCATATCATATCCTCAATGATCAATGCTAGGATTCTGTTCATTTTTTAAGACAAGAGACCACATCCTCACCCCCCCCCCCATCCTTCCTGAGCTACAATGCATTGTCAATTAAGCCCCCGTTATTGTCTAACCTTTCAGCGTCCTTTGTTAGCCTGCCACGACGGTGACCTTTTTAGCCACTGCTCCCTTGTTGCTGTCTTAACTTTTCCCACAAACGCTTTTCAATCTTTCGTCGGCTATACAACCACAGGCAAATTATGTGGAAAGGGTTTTTGGTGGGGTTTCGTGCATTCTGCCCCTGTAATCCCCACAGTCTGATTCACTAGACTATAGAAATTGTATTAATAATAACCTGTACATGCACACGCGCACACTCACACAAAGGTTTTTCCCCCAGAGCTATTGAGATGCGCGTGTTTTCATTTGGGTGTTTCACAAGAGAGCCAGCAAAGCCACTGCATTAGAGTGGAGACCGCCATTCCTCTACGCGTTGCCTCTTTCACTCACCCCATCCCGTCCTGCCTACATCACAAAGGGATCCCTGATTTAAGAGCGTTGGGCCCGTAACCTAAACGTCGCCGGTTCGAATCCCTGAGCAGACTGTATGAAAATCTGTATATGTGTCTTGAGCAAGGCACTTGGCCCGGGCTGCTCCTGTAAGTCTCTCTGAATAAGAGCGTCTGCTAAATGACTAAAATGTAAATGTAAATACCTTGTACACACACACTCACACACACATAGAGGCATAAATTAGCACAAAAATGAACACACACACACACACACACACACACACACACGCCTTTGGATTACCGTGAGGAGAATACTAGCTGATTCAAGTTCATTCTAGCAAAGCAACATTAGACATGCCATGCTGACATGCCATTGTTTCACATGCCATTGTTTAAATCCCTCTTAGGTTTGTCGGACCGTGAACAGTCTCTGTGGCTTAGGCCTGTGAGTAGGGAGAGAAAAGTCAGCCTACACATGGAACGTAGCTACTGTAGCTGACACAGCAATGGATGACAGCAATATTGGACTTACAAATCACAGTTATGAGAATAATAGAGCTATATAGTTTTCATATTTTGTTATAAAGTCATAAGATTGTCCAACAGCAATATTTTGATTGTGTAAATAGAAACACCCCATCTCTCCCTTGCTCTCCATATTCTTCTCCCACACTCCCCCCCTCCCTCTTTCTCTCAAGCGCCTTCGTTCCTCCTCTCCCTCTTTCCCTCTCGCTCGCCAGCTCCCCATCACCCAGAGGGTCTTGTACAAGCGTGTTGAACCCATCAGAGGGCTGTCATCACTGCCTGTGTTCCTGCATCACCCATGGCAGGTGGTCCTCTGTGCTGCCTGTCTGACTGCCTGTCTGTGTGTCTGGCCTTGGGAGAGAGAGAATGCTTTTGCATACTTCACACAACTATGTCAATGAGCAAGTAGGGGCATGTTCACAATCATTTATCAATGTTTCCTCAACATGATTCACACCCCCAGTTTCATCCTGTTCCCTGTGGATGTAATTGTGATTGACACAAAGTGTGGAGATGTGGTGAGAATGTGTTCCGTCTTTCAGCTCCTAAGATGTGAATCATATCATACCCGTGAAGACGTGAATCATGCCTGTATGTAGATTGGGGAATATACTGTGTTCCCTTGCAAGTCTATGTAAATATCCTGTTCTGTACGGGGAATATATCATTTATTTACCAAAACATGACTGATGCACTTCCACATACAGTATACTGTAAATGTCCTCTGAGGCACAAATCATGCCACAGAAATGCATGTTAGTTGCACATGTCTGTTTATGTAGCTATCAAAGTATGTATTGTATATTAGCCAACCATTTGCTTTTTAGTAATGTAATTGTAGGGTATATTTAAATATCCTGCACAGGGGATGTACTGTATATCAGCGGATGTACAATGCCACAGAAAGTTATTTACTCATGCATGTATTTACAGGTAGATGGAGACATATGTTGTTGAGATAGTAAGCCTATGTGAACCCATCCACACAAAAACAGACAGTTGACTTTACTCATGAGAAAAATGTCCATGTTATTTACTGTGAATCGTCACTTTAACCATGCTCGTGTATGTACTTGAACCATTGATATTGTGTTACATCTCCACATTAAATGTGATTTGTACATGTATAGATCCATACTATGATTTATACACCACTGGGGTTGAAATTCTGTTGATTGGTCAGAATTCTGTTGATTTGAGTATAGGGTAATGTGAGTCGGAGGGGAGATCAAAATGGCCGCCAAGGTGTGAGAACCAATGCATGAAACGTTTGTTTGAAACTAAAATAGTTCAGTAAATGTGCTTTTTAAAACCTGTTACTGGACTACTCTCACATAAGCCTTGTTGCATACAATCGTTCGTTAAGGTTTATGGTTTCTGTCGCTGCTACTCTTTTTACTGTCATTTCATTACCAATCAAAGCTATCATCTGATGCGTAATGTGCTTAGTTTTTTGCGGCGTTTGTGCACATTCATACGCTTACTGTCGGCAGACTGCTTGCCCGTTCTACAGAAAAGTATAGGGTTCAAATTCTTGTTTTAGCACATCTTTTCGGGAAAGAACAGGTGACCATTATAATGTACCCTCTCCTCATTCTCCCCTCCCCATCTTTTTGTTTCCTCCTCTCGTTCTTCCTTCTCCTCCTGAACCCTCTCCGTGTCCTCCTCCCTCCATAATAACTCCCAATCATATGAACTCCTCCCCTCTACACCTCCCTCTCCTCCCTACAGTACATCCTCTTCTCCCTCCGTTTCGCACCATTATTTCCTCTCCGAGTAGCAGACTGTATGGGTACCACACTGTGTAACACAATCCCAATCATATCACCTCCTTCTCCCTTCTCCTACCTCTCCTTCCTCTTCCTCCCTCTTTCTTCCCCCTCTCTCTTTGTAGCACCGTTATTCCTTCTCTCCTAGTAGCTGAGTCAATGGGTCCCATGCAGTGTAACACAAGCCCAATCATATCAGCGTGCTAATCACTGTTCCAACGGGACAATACACCTCACACGGCTCACCACAGTCACCAGATATTAGAGACGGGGCCGCGCGCTAAAATCTGATTTGTAACGCTTCACCCGTGGTGCTGGCTGCGTTTCATCAGGCAGGGGAGATAGTTAAAGACTTGAAACGGAGAGGAACGCGATCCACGTTCCCCCGAGGGCGGATAATTAGCGTGCGCTGCTTTCCACGCGACTGTTCCTAACTGTGTCATTGGAGTCGCCAGCTGCTGCGATACTTGAATAGTTTCTTTTAACTAGTGTTTAAAAAAAAACAGTCAGAAGGGCAAATTCAAACACCTTTTTTTTGTCTTGGCTGTTTTGTTGTGAAGCTTTTGAATAACAACAAAACCAGTTATTATTCGGAGTGAAACTTTAGAAAAAAAGAGAAGGGCTCTGTGTTTTGTGGCGAGAGATGACTTCATGGCGAGGCCTTCTAAAAACCGTTTTCCTATAATTACATAAACGATTGATTCTAAAGCAGTTCAGTAACTAACAGCCCTTGAAACAGTGTTTAGAGTTTCACAAAACGAGAAATTAATGCGAGACACATCAAGAGCAGGCTGTTTATAATGCAAATGATTTGGGTGAAAAGTGTTGATTGGCACCAGAGTCCCTGAGGCAATGACATCCATCTAACACAGCCAGAGACCTCTCTCTCTAACAGGCCTATCCATTAGATCTCTCTCTGCTCAATCATCCCAGAGGAACCTGACCCCACGTACTCGCACTCACGCATGCGCACATGCACAAACACACAGACACACACAGAGGACTCACCCTCTCTGTCAGCAAATGTCAATGCTAATTATGACACCCTCCGAGCCTCCATTTAGGCTGTTTGACACAGACAGATATATCAGAGAAAGGGAAAGGGAGCTCGACACCCCCTGCTCCTATGAGACTGCTGTCCTGAGTCTGGAAGTAATTGCTCCAATATCCTGTCTCCTGGTTGGATGCACGGTGTTGACATGTTGGTATTAAGGGCATATTGTGGCAGTTTACTGGGGCACCACATATACAGTACCAGTCAAAGGTTTGGACACACCTACTCATTCCAGGGTTTTTCTTTATTTTTTACTATTTTCTACATTGTCGAATAATAGTTAAGACATCAAGAAAATAAAAAAATAAGCAAAGATCAGCGACAGTCCATCATTACTTCAAAACTTCTTCGGGATCGGTGTCCCATCCACGGGATGGTTGAGATAACGTAGGCCAATGCGATTAGCATGAGTTTGTAAGTAACAAGAACATTTCCCAGGACATAGACATATCCGATATTGGCCGAAAGCTTAAATTTGTGTTAATCTGACTGCACTGTCCAATTTACAGTAGCTATTACAGTGAAATAATGCCATGCTATTGTTTGAGGATAGTGCACAATTTTGAACATAAAGTTATTAATAAACAAATTAGGCACATTTAGGCAGTCTTGATACAACATTTTGAACGGAAATACAATGGTTCATTGGATCAGTCTAAAACACGCATACGCTGCTGCCTTCTAGTGGCCAAAATCTAAATTGCGCCTGGGCTGGAATAATACATGATGGCCTTTCTCTTGCATTTCAAAGATGGTACAAAACAAATGCAAAATAACATTTTTTTCCCTTCTTTGTATTATCTTTTACCACATCTATTGTGTTATATTCTCCTACATTCACTTCACATTTCCACAAACTTCAAAGTGTTTCCTTTCAAATTGTACCAAGAATATGCATATCCTTGCTTCAGTGAGCTGCAGGCAGTTAGATTTGGGAAGGTCATTTTAGGTGAAAAATAGAAAAAAAGGGGTGGACCCTTAAGAGGTTTTAAGACATGGAGGTCAGTCAATCCGGAAAATGTCAAGAACTTTGAAAGTTTCTTCAAGTGCCGTCGCAAAAACCATCAAGCTCTATGATGAAACTGGCTATTATGAGGACCGCCACAGGAAAGGAAGACCCAGAGTTACATCTGCTGCAGAGGATAAGTTCATTGGAGTTACCATCCTCAGAAATTGCAGCCCAAATAAATTATTCACAGAGTTCAAGTAACAGACACATCTCAACATAAACTGTTCAGAGCAGACTGCGTGAATCAGGCCTTCATGGATGAATTGCTGCAAAGAATCCACTACTAAAGGACACCAATAATAAGAAGAGACTTGCTTGGGCCAAGAAACACGAGCAATGGACATTAGACCGGTGGAAATCTGTTGTTTGGTCTGATGAGTCCATATTTGAGATTTTTGGTTCCAACCACGTGTCTTTGTGAGACACAGAGTAGGTGAACAGATGATCTCTGCATGTGTGGTTCCCACTGTGAAGCATGGAGGAGGAGGTGTGATGTGTGAGGGTGCTTTGCTGGTATTGCTGTATTTAGAATTCAAGGCACACTTAACCAGCATGGCTACCACAGCAATATGCAGCGATATGCCATCCCATCTGGTTTGCGCTTAGTGGGACTATCACTTGTTTTTCAACAGGACATTGACCTGTACACACCTCCAGGCTGTTTAAGGGCTATTTGACCAAGAAGGAGAGTGATGGAGTGCTGCATCAGATGACCTGGCCTCCACATTCAACCGATCTCAACACAATTGAGATGGTTTGGGATGAGTTGGACCGCAGAGTGAAGGAAAAGCAGCCAATAAGTGCTCAGCATATGTGAGAACTACTTCAAGACTGTTGGAAAAGCATTCCATGTTAAGTAGGTTGAGAGAATACCAAGAGTGTGCAAAGCTGTTATCAAGGCAAAGGGTGGCTTCTTTGAAGAATATAAAATATATATTGTTTAACACTTTATTGGTTACTACATGATTCCATATGTGTAATTTCATAGTTATGATGTCTTCACTATTATTCTACAATGTAGAAAATAGTAAAAATATAGAAAAACCCTTGAATGAGTAGGTGCATCTCCTGAGACCATAGATCATAGCTTTCATTGGTAGGGCTACACTGTAATGGTGACTTTTTCCTTATGACCTGACCAGGAGAACCAAGGGCTATAATCAGGTTATAATTACCAGGGCCAAGAGTTTTTCAGGTATTACAGAGTTGCATCAAGTAATAAAAATCAGATTCTATTAAATAAATGCTTATGTGATGAAAGATGCGTATCTCTTGTAGTCCCCCTGATATAGTTACTGTGTAAATAGGTAATGACACCAATACATCAAACTATTTCCTGAGAGGGAAAAGTCACAGTGATGGCTGAGTGGTTCGACCATGTTGCCAGCTGTGTGTTAGGAGGAGCTGATCTGCCATGATCGCAGTCCATCACATCAGTTTCCTCCATAGCCAAAGTGATTGATACTACTGTGGGGAACTATGCAGTGAGCTCACATCTCCTGCTTCATATCATGGGAGCATCGGGAACGGTATGATGACATCATAGGACAGTGAACAGAATGATGACATCACCATGCAAGTGGGGACCAGGAAAGGCTTTGGGTGTTTCTCTTCTGGACACTGCATTAGCATGGGCAGTAACTCTCGCTGTATGACAGTATAATTTTGGTGCTGGTTTGTGCGTGTAAATCCATCATCCATTACTTAAGCTAAATTCAACACTTTCTCATGACATCCCCTGTATTCCAAACTGTGTGCCTGTGCTAGATCTGCACGTTCTCTCACTCCTGATTCTCACTGGTGACGATTACTCAAGCTAAAACTCCTAAATCATTTTATATTTTTTAATTCAACAAAGAAAACCTTTTGAAAATATATTTTTCCAGAAGCAACACGTGCGCGTGTGTGCGTTAGTGTGATTACCAGATTGGCACAGATGCAGTTGCTGCAGGCTCCAAATCGCTCTTCTTTCCTCCCATTAAAAATGACAAATTAAGAATAAGGCAAGGAAATAGGCTACCAGGGACACTGAGTGACATCTATAGAAGGAGGATTACTCTGGTGTCAGGCTCTATATAAATGCTCTCACATTAAAACAACTATTGAGGTCCTTACAAATAAGGACATGAATGAAACTAGGCTCTTGCTTCGGGTCACTTCCTCCTAATGTTATCAACCACCCACATGGACGCCATGCTAGAAAGCTTTTCCTCCATCCTATTGACACTGGGTAGTTCAACGTCTAGTTTTGATTTACATTTGAGTTGTCACCTCACGTGAATTCAACGTGAGATCAACCGAAGTTGGGTGAAAAAAAAAGACGAAATTCCCATATGTTGCTGACTTTTTTTCTCTCAAATCCAATCAATTTTTCCACGTTGATTCAAAACAACAAATTTGCCCAGTGGGTAAACATTCAAACCACGGTTAGTCAAAAATAAGATTCCCTCTACAGTTGCAAGAAAGTATGTTTGAGATAATGATTAATTAAGAGTTTACCTTTGCGCAAGATTATAAAAAAAGATTGGGTGGTGACTATGATTATGGCTCTCAATGCCTGAAGCAAGGAGACAACTGAGGTGACTCTAATTCATAGTATTCTGATGGAAACAAGGGGTAGAATAAAGTGACAATCCCGAAGAAAGCTGTTGATTCGTCTTAGTTCCTCTATGGTCACTTTTTAAAAAAAGGCTTCTTCTCTAAGCCACCATTGTAAACACTCTGTCACTTTCAATATTCCAATTCTCTCCCTATTATCAGGGATCCTATTGGGCTATCGCCGTCTTCATCGGATCAGAGTCACAAACCTTCTGGTTAACTTGGGATCTCAGCCCATCCCATTATGACGAGTGCCAATCCATGATGCTAACGCTAATTAGCATGCTAAACACCATACGCTAATGCTATTGTGCTATGATCAGTAATGTACGGCTGAACTCGGTTGTCCCCCTTCACACGAAGCAACGGGACAGAGAATGAGAGAGAATGTAGAATGAAAGAGAAGAGTAAACCGGTATTAAAGATGATGTATCTTCTTGTGAACAGTACTGACACAAGGCTAATATTCCTTTATTTCCATTTTGCTTTGAGTAAGGCTCCCCATTAAGTCTGTGCTTGCCTTTGAATCGCAACGTGTTCACTCATTTCTACAGGACTGGAATAAACGAATGTGGAACATCCATTTCATTCAGGGACTTGAAAGAAGTCAGAGCCCCATGGACCAGAATGCCTACTGGATTGTATTAAGGTCATATCAAAGGCTTTTTACATGAATTTCTATAATGAAAGAGCACGACATACAAAGATGTTCAACAGTGGTGTGCCTTCTCTCCTCCCACCGTTGGGTCGTAATAGTCTGTTACACAACTGTTCTGTATAGAAGTCATATGTACAATAATGTGGTTGTCTGAATATATTATACCATTTTTAGGATTGAGTTTTCAAAAATAAAGCCTGTTGAGGTACACACACACACACCAGTGGAGGCTGCTGAGGGGAGGACAGTTCATAATAATGGCTGGAACGGCGCGAATGGAATGGCATCAAACGCATGGACACCATGTATTTGATGCCATTCCACTCATCCCGCTCCAGCCACTACCACGAGCCCATTCTTCCCAATTAAGGTGCCACCAACCTCCTGTGACACACACACACAGTCTGTCCAAGACGTGAGAACACACGCAGAATCCAGCTGGACTAGATCTCATTTGTAAGCTGTGTGATAAAAACCGAGAGAATAATGTAGCAGACACCCGGCATAGAGAAACAAAGCGCCAAATAAACATTTATACAGCAGCCGGGGATTTGGTGGGCTGCAGGGTCTTAAAGCTCCATCCTGTATGTGTCTGTGAAGGTGCTGTGAGAGAAAGTGCACGCTACTGTGTACTCTGTGTGGAAAAAGGAAAGAAAAGTGAGAAAAGAAGAGCGCTATCTGTGCCGCTGAGAGGCGAAGTGCACGGCGGACAGACGACAGTTGCTTTTACAGGTGTCGGCCGATACGGACCCTACTAAAGAATGTTCTTATTCCTTCTACATCATTTACTGTACTTCCAACAGCCCCGCCTAGACCCGACCTGCTTTACATTGTTATTTTCACTCATCTAAGAGACACACACAAAAAAGTGTGTGTTCATAATGTTTACATTGAGATAGAACAGTCATGGGAAAGATTTATTTGGCTAGATAAGACCGGCCTCCCTTTTCCACGCTCACGCACAGACCCCCGCTCTTTCTTTCTCTCAACACGCAGCATGACTAACCGCTCCCTTTTCACTCATGCAGGAAAACTCTCCCTCGGCAGGCCTGGGAAACCCACTATATTACTCTTTATTGGCTAGACGGGCTCGTCTTGTCTTCTCCCACCTACACCTGTCTGCTCCATAGAGTGTGTAGTAATGACAGCATCAGTCCCCATCAGCGCTCCATCATTGACATTTAGGGCTGAGCCCGTCCCAGCAAATATATCCGATTAGTCCCTTCCTATTGATTCCCGTCTGCTGTTCATGACTCCGTCAACCCGAGGTGTCTTCTCTGCGACACAGACACTCTGAGTGATCTGCTTTGCTAAAGCTCGAAGTGCATTGTGTGACAATAAAAGACCTCATCTGATATGCGGTCTAAAGAAAAGGACTCAGAGAGAGAGAGGGGAGGGGGGGTGCAACCTATCAGTGATAACGACAAGAATGTTCGTCCACATGGTGGTGGGCGTTGAGTGTAGGAGTAGTTTGACCTCTCCTCTGAAACAAGCGTCAACGGATTCAATTTAAGAGTGTTTGTTATGGGACAATAAAAAAATCTATACTTTTATGATTCACCGACACAAGGTCAAATCCAGTGTAATGACCTACAATGACCTCTGAAATGACATCAATGAGGAGGACCATAGCTTAGACTGGTAAAAACAGGTGGAGAGACACTGTGGGGTCAAACTGACTGCACACGGGGTGCACGAAGTAAAACTAGTAATAACCCAAGTCTAAAATTAAATGTACATGTTCATATCAAATGACCAGTATAACTTTATAGCATAGCATTTTCGATCCTCTCAGTGACGTGATTCTACTGTGATTACCTATCGTCTTGGTCCCTCCCAGCGTGCCTGTGTAGAGCACGGGAGCGTAATGTATGTGCAGTGATCACTCTGTAGTACTAACTCACACGGACTCCGTTGTCTAAACTAATGAGAGAGCATCATATTAACGTGTGTGTGTGTGTGAGCTGTGTACCAATGAGGCTGGGAGCTACACGATGACTGATCACATTACACACTGCATGTCTATACACATGCTTATATGTGATTCTCTTCCAACATTACAACACAGATAGGAGATATGTCATGAGTACTCTTCACCATTATCGATGCGTATTTAATATGTTATTTGCCGATTTGAAATTCACGTAACTGGAATAAATCACTTAGGTACTCAAGCTCTTTATTGTAATCTTCAGAACAAACTGGTAAAAATATGTGTTCATCCTGTAAGCACTACGCACAGTTACCGGTAGACTACAGGGTCAAAGTGTTCTCTTCTGACCAACTAGCCCAGAGTGACCTAAGCCCCTGACCCAGATAATACAGGCCCACATCAAACAATGCTGGAGGAGCTGTGAGTGTGTGATGAGGGGCTAAGTGGTCTTTGAGCTCCTGTGAAGGACCTGCTGCTCAGACCTGTTTTATCTCCTGGTTATGCCTGTTTATGTTCAATTAGACCTGTATTACACCTTTATTACACATGTATTACACATGTATTACACCTGTATTACACCTGTATTACACCTGTATTACACCTGTATTACACATGTATTACACCTGTATTACACCTGTATTACACCTGTATTACACCTGTATTACACCTGTATTTTATAAGGTAAGTAGACTGAGAATGCATTTTCTTTTAGCTACATACAGTGAGCTCCGAAAGTATTGGGACAGTGACAGATTTGTTGTTGTCTTGGCTCTGCAATCAAGCACTTTGGACTTAAAATGATAAAATGATGACTATGAGGTTAACGTGCAGACAGACCCGCTATTTGTTGTCATGCATATCGGGTGAACAGTTTAGAAATTACAGCACTTTTTGTACATCGTCCCTCCATTTTAGGGGGCCAAAACAAAAGTGTCCCTGACCCAATACTTTTGGAGGTCACTGCATGTTGTCTGATAGTTTTTTTCTCCCTCATTTGTGTTGTTGTTGTTGCAGATGCCACAAATGGATACATTGGGCAGTAAGAGGGGGAGGCCCAAGACAATATGGAGGAGAACAATGTAGTCTGAGCTCCAACAACATCAGCAGCGCTGCCGCACAGTGAAGAAGACGTCCCAAGACCAACAGAAGTTTGTTGCTGCTCTTCTGCACCAGCCATCACGACGGGGATAAGTGAGTGAGTGACAAATGCTTCCAAACATATATTTTTTTTGTTGCTAAAGTTGCTGTGACTAACAAAGACGCCACAGAAAACTAGGTTTCCCCTCTGCTGACTCCAGGTTCTAAGAGAGTACAGATACTGTATTACAGCCAGAAATGGAGCTGTAGAGTTGATACCAGACTTGCTAGGTTCCCCATGCTCTCGTCTCACACCCCTTTAATGAGTCTGTGATGTTGTCTGATACTGTTTACTCTCTAATTACACATTTGGCTAACCAACAAGAACCCTACATACTGAGCAGCCAGTCCTCTACTCACTCCCACTGACCTGTGTGTGTGTGTGTGTGTGTGTGTGTGTGTGTGTGTGTGTGTGTGTGTGTGTGTGTGTGTGTGTGTGTGTGTGTGTGTGTGTGTGTGTGTGTGTGTGTGTGTGACCTGTGTTGGTTTGGGACCGAGCGTATTTATTCCCCTGGTATGTTGTGAGTACATGGATTAGACACACTCAATGCTTCCTGTGTGAAGTGATATTGAAGGGAGAGAGCAGGAGTAGAGCGAGTAAGACCCGTGTTCAACTCAATTTCTCTTTATACAGTCGTGTGTGTGCGGGTTATAAACCAAAAGATGATTTCTGACACTTACAATGTTCTGCATAGACCTTGAAAAACATGGCCAACTACAGTCGTGGCCAAAAGTTTTGAGAATGACACAAATATTAATTTGTCAATCATGGTTACCTGCACGCACATTGAGGCCAAGACTTTTGGAGGATGGCCTGGTGTCAAGAAGGGCAGCAAAGAAGCCACTTCTCTCCAGGAAAAACATCAGGGACAGACTGATATTCTGCAAAAGGTACAGGGATTGGACTACTGAGGACCGGGGTAAAGTCACTTTCTCTGATGAATCTCCTTTCTGATTGTTTGGGACATCCGGAAAAAAGCTTGTCCGGTGAAGACAAGGTGAGCGCTACCATCAGTCCTGTGTCATGCCAACAGTAAAGCATCCTGAGACCATTCATGTGTGGGGTTGCTTCTCAGTCAAGGGAGTGGGCTCACTCACAATTTTGCCTAAGAACACAGCCATGAATAAAGAATGGTACCAACACATCCTCCGAGAACAACTTCTCCCAACCATCCAGGAACAGTTTGGTGACAAACATGGCCTTTTCCAGCATGATGGAGCACCTTGCCATAAGGCAAAACTAAGCCCACAAATGCTGACAAACTCCAAGCATTGATTATGCAAGAATGGGCTGCCATTAGTCAGGATGTGGCCCAGAAGTTAATTGACAGCATGCCACGGTGGATTGCAGAGGTCTTGAAATAGACTGGGTCAACACTGCAAATATTGACTCTTTTGCATCAACTTCATGTAATTGTCAATAAAAGCCTTTGACACTTATGAAATGCTTGTAATTATACTTCAGTATTCCATAGTATCATCTGACAAAAATATACAAAGACACTGAAGCAGCAAACGTTGGGAAAATGAATAGTGTCATTCTCAAAACTTTTGGCCACGACTGTACTATCACAATGTTCTTTGTTGAAATTGCATTTTTCAACGCCAATCAATCAAGTGAAAAAATAAACAATTTTCTTGAAAATGGAGTTCAAGCTCCTCGTCATTTCTCCATGAGAATGTGTGGATGGTCCTGGAAGAAAACTAGGCCTGTGGCAGATAGATGTAATCACAGCCACCCAATGGGACTGCAGGTTAAAGAGGGGGACAGAGAGAATATCTGGTGTGTGTGTAGTGTGTTTGTTTGTGTGGGTTTAAGAGGGGACAGGGTAAATGGCTGTTTCCCTGATAAAGAGAATTGTAGGCAGTAGGGGGTTCTCATACACAGCAGCCCAATCTTCCTTTTATGGACAGACATTAGTGTCTGTGCATTGTTGGTGTATGTCTGTGGGTGTGTGTGTGTGTGTGTGTGTGTGGAGAGAGCGAGCAAGAGACAGAGAGAGAGAGAGAGACCCAGCAGGAAAGGAATGCAGTTATGGCTGTAAAGTGGCTGTGAAAACGACTGTTCTTTGACCTCTAGGCTCTCCTCCTCTCCTGGTAGCTGTCAGTGGCCTGAGTTCCAGTCTGTGTGTGTGTGTGTGTTCAGTATACACCAGCTACCAGGACGAGGTCAAAAGGACTATTTTAAAGTATGAGCTGTGACCCATCTAACCTCCTCCCCGCCACCATCCCTCCTCTTTTCCTTCTCTCTGGCTCCCCTCCTATTCTTCTCCTGGCCCCTCTATATATGACATGCTGGTTGAATAAAAAGGCTATGGCTCATCAGACACCTGCTATTCAGTCACACAGTGGTTAAAACGTGGCTAATATCTGTGTAGTTTCAACTATAATGGTTGTGGTAACAATACTTTCTGACGCTTCTCGAATTAATAACAGTTAAATATCGAAAGTGTGTCTGCGTTCGCAAGCCACACTAATGAACAGAAGAGTAGCTAATAATTATGTAGATTATTCACCATGCCCATAGTTCACCCTGAAGTCTCACTTGCTAACATTTAATATAATGTTTTATGCATCTTAAAGGTTCTATACTCTCTGTAAAATACATATCTAGCATTGCCATAACAGGTTTTCATAACCTCTGTATCCAGTCGGACTTCGTCGTGCCAATTGTACTGTAGGAGTAGCTTTGGCTGATTTTCCTTGTCTCCACTATGGGGCGTCTGGGCGCTGCATCGATACCACACTGCAACAAGTTTGGATATCCATCCGCTGCGGAGGGTCATGTCATCATGAAGAAACTCTGGATGAAAAATGTATTGTTGCAGTTTCTTTCAAATCACAAGATCGCTATAGACCCAAGGCTACAAATGTGTGTCAAAAGAACAGACAACGTGTTGTGTTCGATTCTATTCTGAGTTAATGAGATACAAACACACACACCATATCGGTCCAGATCGTAACTCGAACCTTGGTCTGTGTCCGTTTGCTCGGTAATGAAATAGCCTGCGCAGTGCGTTAATCAGTGTGATCTGACAGGCTATTGCTCGGTCCCTGTCCTGAGCTCCTTCTCCCAGTGCAAACGATACTTTCAGCTACCTCATAGTAATTGAATTAGTTCGGTTGGGAGGGGAGGGCTTTTGCTTTGTTAGTGTGACGCCCATTCAAAATTCAAACCAATGGGACTATCCTCCGTTCGGCTGTAACCGAACCCACTTTCTGGCTGCACGGAGCTGCCTTTGCTCTCACCGTCCCTTTAGTCTCGTCCCGTTGAATCTAAACATCAGGGGGAAAGAAGCACATGAATAAAGCGTGTTTCATTTTTTTCTCTCCTATGCTTATATATGAAGAGGATGCAGTGGAATGCTGCCATTTGGGCTCCGGGTAAAGAAGCGTCTCTACTGTCACCCAACAGTAGCGCATGAGAGAGGCTCGAGGACGGACTCCTCCCCACCCCCTTGACACTATCAAGACAGCGCTGAGAAAGGATAGCTGCCTTTTTTTCCCGGCCAGTCTGCGAACGGAGCAGAGACACCGTTACGAAAAAAGGACTAGACTACAACCGGGGGTTGCCTATATGGCTTTCCAAAGTTCCATCTCTGAAAACGTGGACATTGAAGGACACCAGCTATAGGGGGACATTGGACACATATGGCTCGTTTTCCTTACTCAATCTTGACACCGATCCAGTTCAGCGCATGACCGTACAGAAACGGCTGTAGTCTGTTAAAGGGGACTTCTAACAACTGTTTTATCAATATTTGTTTGATATCCCTATATGTATATTTGTGTGAACATATTTTGCCTGGCCTAGGAGTAATTTTTACGCATACTGGAACCGTTAAAAACGGATGTCCCATGCACATACCATACAACTGAACCAGACACTGAACCTGAAGAGAGAAGCACTAACCACAGTGACCCTTGCATTTGATAACTTCACCTGCTACTGTCGTCAAATTAAGTGTGATTCCAATTGACCAACGAGGCGTCATCTCTGTTGCAGGTTGCGCTATCAAAGCCTCTCGCACCTTGGGGTAGGAGACAGCGATTTTCTGTTGTTGAATTGTCTTGCCTATTTCTGCCATTCATAAACTGCGACAGAGGACAGAAAAGGCACACAAATGTAAACAAGACAAAGCATATCTCCTGCTGAAGTGTACCCTAAACTGACTGATCCCGCAGTCACCCCGCATCGAAGAGGAATACGTGCCGAACTTTGCTGTAGTGATGCTGCAAGTGGAGATGGTGCTATTCGTCTTTCTGGTGCTATGGATGTGTGTATTCAGCCAGGAACCCAGCTCCAAGGTGGTGGCCGACCGCTATGCCGTCTTCTGGAACCGAACCAACCCCAGGTAGGTGCCACTCAGAGCGGCCAGTGGGGCCGAAGCGAGTCGATGTTCTCCAGGGGCGGCCCGTGAGGACCAATACGTTTCGGTGGATCAAATATATAGACCGATGGCGATGCCTTTCATTTAAGATATAGATTACTGCCTATTGAGCACTTCACTCAGATGGGTTATATTTCCCAGAAATGTGGGTAGGCTATTGATGCAACAGAACACAACCTGTGCACACCGGGTTGGATTTAGGCTAGCCTATTTGGGATAGATGCTACACTGAATTGTATGCAATCAACAGTAATCAAACTCGTCAAGTTATCAAATCTGTCATCTTGGCATATAATAAGTCTTCGATGTGTTACCCGAAAAGCGCACTGTTGGAGAGTAAATTATCGGGTGTTCCAGTACCAGCATTCGGTGTTACTGAATCTAACCCCCACCTAAGGGTGGGCGCGAGTGTCGGTTTTCTGGATAGACACCGGGTTAAATCATGGAACGTTATTTGATTAGAGTAAGCCTGCTGTTGGCGCATGTAGGACAGCGCGTGTACCATTGCGTTGTTTGGACGGCGTACAAGCGTATTTGTAGCTTACTTCTCTAATCTTCGAAGGAGGCGGAATTCCTCTCCAGGTAGCAAATGCTGGTCAATCATGGCACCATGATTAACCCAGATTTCGTATTTGTAAGAACAACAAGCGGGGTGAAAAGGGAACCAGTCAAGTCTGTAGGCCTTCAGTTTATGTTTTGGCACTAGTTGTAGCCTATCGGCACATATGCGGATCCCTCTTACAATTTTGAAGATGATCAGAAATCAATAGGCCTTGCCTACTCAATCAGGAACAAAACGCTTCGAAAGGCTGATATAGGTTGGACTTAATTTCGTCTTTTAATTGATTGTCTTTTGATCATGATATGAGCTGTTCACCAAGGATTTATCCAATCCACGTATTGTTCTCATTCGGAAAACATGTTTTAATCCTATGAAAAAAGTCAAACTCCTCTGGATTTTTCCCCAAAATCGTTTCACCTACTTAGAATTATAATATCATTATGCGATTACTTTGGTTTATATATTTAAGTCATATATATGTAATTAACAGCCTATGTAAATACTGTAATTCAATTGGAGGTTGACTGAAAAGTTAATGTTCTGAAAGCAAATCACTTTTGCTGCATTAATGTATTCTACTTCTTGCGAGTTTCGATAGGTAACGTTATTGTCATACAGTCTAAAATCACAAACATTAAAACAAATTGATGATCAAAATAGGAAATGTAGAATGTATCCACCAATTTATTAGCCCACGGCCAGGTAGTTCGGGAACTGGGACACTTCTGCTCCAAAACCATTGTGCTCGCAATGGTAGCCTATTTGAGGGATACATTCACAAACAAAGTTCCAGAACCACATTTTGCCCCCTAAAAACCCACCTAATGGATTTCTTAGATATCAAATGATGTAACGAACTTTAGTTTCTTGGCTATTGAATAAAGATGTTGGACATCCAAGCGTGCATGTAGCTGTTAGGATACATTATAATCTGAAACTTTCCCACAAAGTATGGGTGATCTCAACAGGAATTGGCAAAATAATCGTTTTATTTTAGTGGAGAAAAAATATTTGTATCGAATCATTTTAAACCACATTGAAATTGATCAAGAGAGAAAAGAGTTTTGCAAACATAGTTATTTATAGGACTAAGAAGATGTGTGTCCAAGATGTGTATTCATCATATTCATGAAAATATCTATTTGTATTGAGTGGTACAATAAAGCACCAATGTAGCAGTATTACAGTGAGAATAAGGTCAGCGTAGGTTGACCTTTAGATTTCCTTGAACCCGTAGCATAGAACGTCTAGCTAATGCCGTTTTCAACAGAGGCCATATATGTAATAAAAATATGTTGATGGAAATAAATAACATTTTCTGGAAAACTTAACAGCAGACAATCACACTTTACATAGTCAAAAATATTTTTACTTATCATATTTAGCTTCTTTTATTCTATGTGTTATTTTAACTTTAAATGAGTATTTATGACTTTCTATATCACCATTAACTCTGGGCTATTTCCAATGCGGTTTTAGCTGTTCACTATATGTTGTTTGAAGCCCCTAAGCTAATTCTCCAAATACATTTTTTAAAAGTTATTAATTGTAGCTATGCAGACGCTCTTGTATAACTATTTATATTCAGTTTGAAGTTTGTGAGAAAAAAAAAAGATGAATCGCTGAGAGCAATTAGTGGTGATGGTACAAGTGTAGGGTTCAGCATAGAGGCCTACTAAGAGCTGGGGGTTGGGCTGTTCTAGCTGTAGACTAGAGATCCCCAGCGCTGATACACTCCACCGTGACTGTTGTGGTCCAGCTCTGCACTCCAGCTTAAGCCAGTTGTTTATTTGTGTGCCGCTTTATTCAATACAAACAACGCAAAGTTGGGCTCAATCTGATGTCTTACACTGATAGACACGGTTTCATTAAGGGTGCATATTTTTCACAAAGACTTTGACTGGCGGCTCTGTGGACCACTTGATTCACTCCAGATGGGCTGACCGTTTACTTAGTTCCAGGGGAGGAAAAAATAAAGACGCCGAAATTAAAACGTTTGAGTAGGCTCGCTGTAAATCTCTGGTTGAGAGTTGAAATTGAAGAAAAGAAAACTGACAGGAGAAGCTAACGAGGCTTCAATACGTGCTGCACTTGTGTGTCATTGTAAAATATGAGAAATAGATTGTTTCCCGAGCCCCATGTCTTGTTTTTGAAGTCCTGACTTGCCCGAGGACAGGAAACAGGTTTTGTGAAAGGGTTTAATAATGTTAGTCATTCTCTTCTACTTACACTAATCAAGTTTGTTTGACGCTCAACCCTATCGGGCAGAGTCAGAAAACCTAGAACAACGGGAGAGAGAGGAGAGTAGAGCAGCAAAGACGCTCTTACAGATGACTCAGTAAATAAATATGTGTTCTCTCTGTATGTGGTGCATGGCGTATGTTCTCTGTATGAAATATTACTCTATCCGAAAGGGGATTGTGGAGAAATCATACAGCCCTTAGTTATCTGCTAGCGTAGGTGTTTACTCTCAGGACTTGAGTGTACAGTTCAGTGGTGTATGGTAGCAGGCTTTTGTAGCCCTTTTGGCTCGAAGTGAAGTGAGCGTTTAGATGCTTCACACCTTCGGCAGGAGACTGGGAACCTGTAACTGCTTAATTACTCTGGTGAATCTCTCTCTCTCTCTCTCTCTCTCTCTCACGTCCTTAATGAAGGGACACAGTTTTGTCTCAGGATTCTTTGTTCTTTCTTTCTTTCTTTCTTTCTTTCTTTCTTTCTTTCTTTCTTTCTTTCTTTCTTTCTTTCTTTCTTTCTTTCTTTCTTTCTTTCTTTCTTTCTTTCAGTACCTTGAGTATTTGGTGTAATGAAGGGAAGTTTGTTCTCTCTCAGGAGGTCCCTGCTTGCTGGTGAGAGCTCTCCCCACTTTCTCCCCCTTGCTTCTCCTCCTTCTCCCCCCCTGTAGCTGTGGATCTCTCTCTCTCTCTCTCTTTTTCTTTCTCTCTCTCTCTCTCTCTTTCTCTCTTTCTCTCTCTCGTTCGTTTGTTCGTTCTCACACTGGGCCCAGAAAATGAATGAATACAATTACATATTCCAGGCGTCCCTCCATGGACCCAACTAGGGATGCTAGTTGGAGAGATGCACACAGTCTCGCAGAGGTCACACGCACGCACGCACACACTTGGAGACTCACAGGCACACACAGAGGTCATACAGCACAAAGCTAGCCTGTGTCTGCTGGAGAACGTTGAGGTGTGTATGCGAGATTTACCAAACAGATAAATCCCGAATGTACTGAACTGAAATGGTATTATTGACCCCGACCCCGATCGGCTGGCCTCCCTTATAGCTCTTAGGCCACTCTGTGCATGTATCATTGCTACGTGAATAATGGGCTGGGAGGTCACCGAGGGCTTGTTCCCTCTCCTTCAGACTCTCATAAACGTCTGATAATTACATCTCACTCGGTTGGACTTCTCATTACCTGTCGCTGAGCCACGGGACGTGACAAACTGTCTGTCACTCTGCATGTGTGTTTGTCTGTGTGTGTGCACGTGTGCTGACTACACTGACACAGGCACGGTACATTTTCAGACTGTAGAGGGAAAGCCAGTCTCCACACCCCTTGGTCGTCTCTACCTTAGCCAAAACTATGGAGAGATAGGAGGCTAGTCCGTGCAGGGGGTTCAAAAGCCAATAAGGCCTTATTTATTTACATTACGGAAATGTTTTGATTAAAGTTCCATGTCTTATTTAATAAGAGATATATTCATTTACATGGAAGGGATATTTTAGATTAAATCCCACACCCAATGTAACAGTGGATTTGAGTTTAAATGAATTTGACCCCAATGATCTACACACTTTATCTCATCTGCCCTGTCGCTTCTCTTTTTCTATACCCTCTGACTTATTTTCCGTCAGCTCTCTCTCTCTCTCTCTCTCTCTGACTGAATGCTGATTAGTTCTCGTTAATGGCCTCTTGCTCTGTCGTTATTTTAGCCCGCAAGAGCACATTCACTGCGAGTGTAGGTTAGACTCAGCAAGGACAGAGAGAGAGAGAAGGGAAAGATGGCGTTCGAGGGATACAGTGAGGAAAGGAGAGAGTGGTAGAGACACACAACGTACAAGGTGTGATAAATGATTAAGATTACGGAAAGATATGAAGTGAGAAGAGAATGCTTTGTGACACGAACGTGAATGACTTTCACGAGGGCTTAATAGCATTCACTGCCCTTTGATAATAATAATATCTTTCCATTTAGAGACAGCCTTTTGGAGAAAAAAAAACTGAATGCCATGTTTGAACAAGTAACCTCTGTGTATTTTTGACTTCACTTATTACGTCCTCATGACAACAGTTTCATTTCCTACTTCTGAAGTGTATCCATTGTGTTGTTATGATGAAAGAGAGGAGAGACCACAGTAGGGGGGGGGACCTTCTGGTAGAGAACGCAACACAACACATCTCAAATGTGTGTGGGATGTTCTTCAGTAAGCACTGGTACTGCCTCTCGGCTCTGACCCCATTAGAGATGCCGAGCGACGGGCGGAACAGTCAGCTTCACTGGGGTCTGTGGATGTGTCACTCCTTAGAGATTATATGAAGTTGCATGTCATTGTAAGGGAAACATTGCATACATTAAAACAAAATGAAAAAAGCTTTTTGAGAATTTGATTTTTACGCGATTGGAATTGTTTTGGTGAATTTTGAATTGGTGTTTTGCGTTTTTTTTTTTTGTGTTCTTACATGAAAGTGAATTCTGATCGATTGTTGTCTAAGTTTAACAGTGATGTAGATGAATGACATGGATTTGGTATATCTAAGAGAGCAGAAAATATTTCCCCAAACTATTGTAAAAAAAAAAATAATAATAATAATCACCCTTGGAGGCTTGGGTTATTTGCATAGCACTGGCAAGCTCTAGATGGCACATACTGTACTGTGGCCTTAACTCATTTCAATGACTCACTGTGGACCTTTCCCCCGTTTCAATGCCCAGTTTTGTGCTTTGTTTTGAGCTTAATCACTCCAAGGTCAAGTGGAGTGCTGAAACTCCGCTATCGGCCGGCCCATCTCCATTCAGCTGCCCACTAACCCTCAGCTTTCGCAGGAATGCTATGGCTTTACTTTGAAACAATACAGTATTAACCAGCTTACGCAACACCCACATGTGTCTGACCGTATACTGTACTTTTATACAATTCTGTCACCTTATTGATAAAAATCACTTTTTCCCTGTCCGGTATTCCTGTATTACTCTTCTATTTCCACGGGTTTGATTTATTTAGCCCTTTTCTCTATCCCCCTGGTCTGAGTTTAGTTTCTGTGTGTCAGGGTTCTCCAAGGTATAGGAGACAGAGGAGTGTTTTATGGTCTGTTTATGGGTTTACTCTTTCAGAACTGATTCGGGACCAGTTCTCCCTTTTCCCTAGTTCAGTAAACTTTACCTATAGACCTAAACCACACAAATGACTCTGGATCAGTTCCTAGGGGTAGATGCCATGTATCATAAACACGTTGGTTTTTTGTTCTTGCTTCTCTAAAGCTCTGAATCAGATTTGGAGAATGAAGTATATTCTATGCATTCTATTTCTGTCGGCTTCATGCCTTTGTGTCTGAAACGGTTGAGCCCCCCCCCTCCTCAATCCTCTACCCCCTTTCAGAGTAAGCCCCCACCCGCCTTTGCCCCCACCCCACCCCTCCACCACCCTCTCTGCCCACCAACACCACCAACCCTCTGGCCTTTTATTAGGAGGTCTGGAAGCAGCTGGTAGTGGCATGGGGTGCTCTGCCTTCACAGACCAGATGTGGGCGCTATTGTGCAGGTCTCTTCACCCTTAACCCTCACCCCCTACCCTACCCTACCCCACAACTCCAAACCCCGACCTGTCAATCATTTATCAGACACTCTTGTCCTCCAACCCTCCAGTCCTTCCCATTCATTCTTGTCCTCACTGCTCGTCTTCGTCCGTTTAGTGTAGGGTGACTGTATGGGTCTATGCAAAGGTTTAGATTTGGCTGTGGACGGGTTGTATGGGTGCTGCAGTAACTCAACATTGCCACCCATGGCACCAGTTCTTTATGCTCTGTGCCAATATAGAGAGAGGAGTCCAAGAACATAACATGGATTTTATGTTGCGTGTCTGTTTTTGGACTTATTCAATTTATGGGGAAGTCAGGCGTATAGCTACATGCACATAGATATGTTCATGTATTTTTTAAATTGAAGCCAAGAAAAACAAATATATATATATTTTTGAGCTTTTGATCAAGTGTAGTAAAATAATTTATTCATTTATTTGATATCAACCAGCTCATTTAGTCTTGCTTGATTTGTTTTCTGTGTTCCGCTGTTAAACTCATTTACGCTCCAAGTTCAATCGCATTTTGACGCAGTAACAACATTTGCATGAAAAGACCAGAAGGGCTTGATTGAATGATTGATTTTCCTTTTTTGTCGTCACAATTTACTGTGCAACTGGAAAATGTGACGCGACCGAGACCAACCGATTGAAAACCTTGATTTTACCAGACCCATTTTCCACAGATAATTCCTTTCATGGTACACTGACTTTGACCATTCACAGACGTTTTCCTTATTTAACTTGGGGGGGGGGAGTGGATGTTGTTCTAGCTGGGGAGCAGTGTGGAGAATGGATCCCAGAGGACGACACATCTCCAGCTCTAGAATAAAGAACTAATTGACAGTTGTAGCCCGTCATAAATGACTCATGAGGTAATTTCTCAGAAGTGACAGAGAGAGAGAGAGAGAGAGAGAGAGGGAGAGGGGGAGAGAGAGATATTGTCTAATGGTTGGGCTGTGTGGTCCATTTTCCTGGAGAAAAGAATGTAGCCGACCGGTACGCTCTAGTTCCGATGCAATAGATTCAGGAAGGGTCACCAACGTGAGAACAGATTTCACTTCTCCCCAGTCTAACATTCACAGTCTGCTGGGTTTACTCCCCAACGTCCCTTTCCATGAGTAGAGCCCATACATTACTGCTGCTTCTCGACTGGTGGAATATGAAATTCAGGGAGGAAATGTTAGCACACCTTTATTATACCGTGACTCCTGGTGCTTGGATAAAAAATGCCGGACACGTCGTTGCTCCACAACGTTAAGGCAACCTACTGTATTGATCGTATTGTACCATCATCATATATCCTCACCCTAATCTGTGTACTGCCAGCCAGAGCCGCTGAAAGCCCAGCATGTCTCGGCATGTGGGGTTTTGGATGCACGACAGTTGGTCGGTTTTTGTCTGCGTCAGTCTCGCGTAGATTATGCGAGTGTTACCGTATCATCATTCAACACCCCTTGATAGTATTTCCCCAAGTGTTGTCACAATAACAACATTTTTCATACGATACGATACCAGGCCAAGTATCACGATGGTGGGGGGAAAAATCAGTGGCCTAGCTCCAAAAAAAAACAAAAAACCTGAAATTCACACTTTTAGTCAACACAGCACATTGAACTTCACACTGTTCAGTGTATCATAGAAAACGGCATAGGATGACTGATTTGATCATATTTGCAGAGGCCTGCCTGTGATTTGTCTAGATGAATGGGAGGTAGGAATATACATGTCATTGTGTCAGTACAGGTTCTTTAGATTGGTAGGGCTGAAAGGTTGCTAATATCATATGAAACGCTACTAAGGTATTCTAAAATGTTGCTATCATGATGTCTTGGTACCGTGATATTACCGTGGTACCGGTATACCGTGCAACACTAATTTCCCCACTCAATTCCATTTCCTTAAACACAAATACAAGGAAACAAGGCCTTTACCTCGCTCAGCCCCGCTGCTTGAAAGGGAGAGAGGAGCCACAAAACAGTTAGGCCACTTCCAAACTAGCTTCAAATACAACCAACACAACCCTCTCTCACTACACACACACACGCACACACACACACACACACATGCCGGGTTCTGACAGGCTGAAAGGCGGTCATTGTTCCTCCTCTCTCTGTCCACTCTCTCTCTCCACGGCCAGGACTGGAAGTATGCATGCACTTAAAACGGAGGGAGAAAAGGAGGGAGGGAAAGATGAAGCAGTTGGAGGAGTTGATGAGGGAGGGGTGGGGGCACAGCTGAAGCTGTAGCATGTTCACGGAGGAGAGAAAGAAAGGGGAAGAGGAGAAAGGGGAAGAGGAGAAAGGGGAATGCAGAGTCTTATAACCGAGGGCGACAGTGAGGCAGAGGAGAGTGGTGAAGAGGTGGCCCCGTGTATACCCCTCACACCCTTTTGTTTGTACCCCTCACACCCTTCTGTTTGTACCCCTCATCACTCCTTTCATGCCTCCCTTTCCCTCCTTCCCTGACTTTCTACCTTAACTGCCTTATTCTTCCCTCCCTCCCTCCCTCCCTCCCTCCCTCCCTCCCTCCCTCCCTCCCTCCCTCCCTCCCTCCCTCCCTCCCTCCCTCCCAGTGATGGTGGGGTAAGATGGGTCTATGCAGAAAGGATTAACCCTTCTCAGGTTCAGGCCACATGTTTTGTCTCCCTTTGTGTGTGTGTGTGTGTGTGTGTGCGCGCGCCTGTACATGGGAGAGAGACTGTGGAGTGATTTCCACGTACAATACCACTATCATTGGGATATATTCCTAAAAGTAGCTATTTTAGACCCACCATTCTTTTCTTCAACCGTTGTTTGATCAAGTGGAGTAGACTCCTTTTACTCCTCATGTGCATCACACCTGGTTTTGAAATGGATTCTACCGGAGGGATTCTGACTGGCTTTAGCTGTGTCTCCCGCGCCGGTCGGTTTGGGTTCGAGTGTGTGAGCAGAAACCCCCTGTATACAGCAGTGTTACAACAGACCACAGCACTATTCTATGACCTCATTTTCTACCGTACAGGGGAAGCAATTAATCCACGGAATGTGTGTTAAATCCTATCCTCACCCTCTCCTCTCATCAAGGCCCAGCTTTGGTTCCCTGGATAATCCAAAACATTATCCCAGATAACCAAATATGACACCCCAACGAACATAGGGCACACACACACACACACACATACAGTATGCGCGTATACACCCCCCACACACACTCAAAAATTTATTTTATCTATTTAAGAAGTAGAGTTCATCTATTTTGTTTAGCTCTAGTTGCGTTATTTATTCTCCATGTTTATTTTTGACCCCCCCCAAATCTCTCCAGAGTGAGTGTGGAGTGTAGCCCCTATCCCGGGCCTTTTGAATCTAACGTTACTACCCAGGGTATTAACCATGGAGTCACTGAGAGGCTTAAAAAGCCATCAGCTCATTGTCCTGTGACACAAAACCCCTTCCTCTCAAATCCCCCATCCCTCTCTTCTTTCTCTCTTCCTTCCCTCCCTCCCTCCTTCCCTCCTTTCTTCGAAAGCCCGGGCATTCATATTAATCAGTTTAAAAGGCTAATGAGATAAGAGAGACTCAAGGGGAGCCCCCAAAGTGCCCTAAGCCTCCGGAATAAACAGAGGTGATGAAGGTGGCCTGGGGCTACAGCCTCCTGTATGTGTATTTTTAAGGATCACTACACTTTAGTTTTTAATACCCTTTGTTTGGTACAGTCCAGTCAGAATTGAGAAATGCAGTACTTAATAAATAAATAAATAAATATATATATATAAATATATATATATAAATATATATTATATATATATATATATATATATTCACAGTGAGGCAAAAAGTATTTAGTCAGCCACCAATTGTGCAAGTTCTCCCACTTAAAAAGATGAGAGAGGCCTGTAATTTTCATCATAGGTACACTTCAACTATGTCAGACAAAATGAGAAAAAAAATTCCAGAAAATCACATTGTAGGATTTTTAATGAATTGATTTGCTAATTATGTTGTTAAATAAGTACACGTTTGGTGGAAAGTGGGGTGTGGTGGAATGATGTTTGGGGGTAAATATATGTGGAATCGTAGTTGAGACTTAGCTGGTTGTTTGTGAGGTGTGTGGGTGTTGTTTGAGAAATATGCCTTTTTTGTTCCCCCTCTCTTTCTCTCTTGATCTCCATCTTGCCCCTCTCTTCCTACCGCCCTCACAACCCTGGCAGCTGCTTTTCTCTCTCTCTTTCTCACGTGCATGCTCTCTTATACATGCTCTCTTGTGCATGCTCTCTCCCAAAGATTATTAGTAGATGTGTCAGTAATAATTCCTGGGTTTTGGGGGATCCTGCTGGGGTGACCCAGCATGCACTGTGTTAGGTTTAGGCCCAGTGTTGTGGCGGGCCTGGCTGACTGACGGCTGGCTAATACGTTACTGTATCACGTGTGTCGGCCTTTGTGGCTAGCCAGTCCTCTCTGTGCATTCAAGATGGCGAAGGTGTCTCCCTCTCTCTCGCTCTCTCCCAGACTGAGACAGGGCCATGCAAGTGAAAAAACATGGCGGCTCAGCGAGGAGAAATAAAATTTTAAAAAAACGTTTTGAGCAGACACAAAGAAAGGGGTAACGCTGGCAGCCATTCTTTAGCCAAATTATACGGCCTTACATGACACGAGTTTTTGTAATTTTTTAACTGTATATAAAATGGCCTGAAATAAGAGACGTGTGATTTAAAGGAACTGTCTTCCTAAGAAAAGAAAATCCTCTGAAATGAATTTGTGACTATCTGCCAATGTTTCACCAGATCGAAGGTGAGTCAGTCCCAGAGCAGAAATAGACATGAGAGACATGAAATAATGCAATTTGATAACAAAACAAGGACATTCTGACTTTATTGGATTTAAATGTCTGCAGCTGTACTGTTCTAAATGTTTTCTTTCGGCAGTGAATAGGCACACGTTCTTGTTTCAGACATTTCTCTCCGTGGGGTTGGTTTTTGGTTTCCAAAAGGTCTCTTTGGAATATACAGTAGGCCGACTTGAGTTCCTTCGAACACGGAACAGACAGAACACCAGTGTTCAAGTGTTTCATAGTTCCGTCTCACCTGCTGTGCTCTACTCCTCACCCATAGAACAGATAGAACTCCACGTCAGTTCTAAAACACGACCGGAGACGATCCAGTTCGGGGGGCAAATGGAAACCCAAATAGTCAAGATTGCAGGAGGTATTTTATTTTCCCAGGAATGAACAATGTTGGAATGGCCTCATTGCCTCATTAGGGCTTAAGTTATGCTGCTGTGTTCCTCTTAAAATGATAGGACCAGTGTCTTGAAACAATTAGAAGTTTAAAGAATAGGAACGTGTTTTATAAATCATGCCTTTGCAATGAGTATGATATTTCTACTGTTAATTGTATTGAATTATTTACCTAAAATTAAATCTTTTCCATTTTATTTTTCTTATTTCTTATTTATTGTGGGGTTTATTAATATTTATTGTTATTCACACTTTTTGTTTTACCCTTTCCTTTTTTTTAAATGTCAATTTCATTTACTTTTCATTGTCAATTATTATTTTAAATATATGACATTTGTTGTAATATTTTTTTAAACAACTACTGTATATAGTCACATCACTGCTATACAACTATATTGTTTGTTTTTTTTCTTCTTAAAAGTAGGAATTTATATCATGTTTTAAATAAGCTGGAAGATTTCCACTTGCTCCTGTCTTGCTTATTTTAACAATGGAAAAAAAACGCCATAGCTTAATTTAGTAAATGATTTCACATGAAGCTTCTATTCTTTTTTGTTTAATTAATACACATAAACCATCACAAAATATATCCAGACTGGAGCTTTCATTGGTATTTTCACATTAGTACCAACACATTTTTTTTTTTAAAGGGCGCATTACAAAAACTCAATACAATAACATTTAGATTTGTTTTCAATGACACAGCTTGCCGCTTGCAGCTGTATAAAGTGAATTATTTTCACATGATGACAGACTTGATGGGAAATGTGCTAAGCTAGATTATTAGCCGGTAAGGTTTAAGAGATAGAACCTTTCCCTGTATTGGATTGGAACGCAACCCGCTCTGTGCTTGGGGGAGGATGATTAAATATTTAGAGCTGTTTGCGATCCCCAGGTCGAGCTGTACTTGCAAACCTTCGCACGCAATTCTGGGGAATCGAGGTCAAGGCGGACATGTTTGAAACCTTGAAGGTGACAGACTGTCGTCAGTCTCTGTTCGTCATGTGGTTTGAACCTGACTACCTTTATGATACATATTATGTAAGATAATTCACTTTTAATGAATTTTCTGAGAGGTAAAATTGGCCTATTGAATGTTGCTGTTGAAAATGTTTTTTTTATATCACCTTTACTTTGAGGATGACTTTGAGTGATACTTTTAGTTTGCTACTTACTTCCTAGTGAGACCCGCCATTTTCAAATCGGACGCCATTTTAAGTTAATGTTTCAGAGCAATTTTTATATGAATGTCTTCCGTTGACATTTTTTTTTCTCCAAAGTCCCAACTTTCCCAGATATAAAATAACATGGCAACCAAGTAATTAATCAACAATATACTTGGCATCACCAAACAAGAGGCAACACACATGCTGTTTTACAGCGTCATATTCCGATGCCAGAAGTGTCTGTCTGTGATTTCACCTCTCATTGACAGGTGTCAATCTCTCAGTCCCTCCACATATCCTCCACTCCATTCTGTTAATGAGCAGAGGAACAGGGGAGTGATCTGATCTTTAGTAATGCAGTATCCCCCTCTCACCCTCACTCACTCTTTCTGTGACAGGGAGAGGCATTCTTATATTAGGGCTTGTTCGGCTTCCATCTGTCCGTGGTACATTAACGGCAGAGCGGAGCAGAACTCCCCCTGCCTGTATCAGTGGTAAGAGGGACATGGCACGGAATCAGGCTGAATTATTCACACTCATAATCGGCCTTTATGTCCCGCCGCCCGGCCCGGCCCGTCCCGTCCCGTCCCGGCCCGGGCACCGATGTTATTCTAGTGCATAATTGATAGTGCTCAGAAGTGGAAAAGTTAGAATAGCAGAAGTAATGCGAAGCGAAAGTGTAGTCAGGCGGCGGGAGTGGAGAGGGGGATTGGAGTAGAAGTGGGGAGGCAGACAGGGAAGTGGGTTAGGGCGCTGTTGCACAGAGCTCGTGTTAGCCTTTATCAGGCTTAGCCGGGGCTAGCGCGAGGATCGCGTGTGCAGGCCAGCCTGAGATGGAGGGGGAGGAAAGGGGGCTGAGATGGAAGAAGTGAAGGAGGAGACGGGGATCCTGTGTAACGAGTGTTGACGCTGAGCTGGGCTAGAATGTCGTCTCTCCCCGGAGTCAGATTGGAGTTTCGCGACTGGACTGGGCATTTACTTCTCTTTTTGTTACATCCCTTCACACATAACCCAGTCTGGAACGGCTTGGGATTAGATGTTACTGGAGCATTTGAATGCTAAAGTGTTACAAACTTTAACTACGAAAGGCTGATGAGGTGAACATTTAGAAAATACTTATCTCGTCTTTGGGATTTTTTAATGTTTCGTTTCCTCAATTGCAAACAAACCCCAATCATCTATAAATGATGAACTTTATTTGATTGTCCTTCAGATATATTTGAGTGTGTTGGTGTTTATTTTGGAACCCCTCCAACACACTTTCCTCTGACTCCTACTGTACTGCACCACAGGCAGGTAGATGAGAGAGGCATTGACATCACATTACAACCATACGATACAGTGATCGATAAACTGAAACCTCCGGAGAAGAGTAGTTACTGGCTGAGCTCCAACACCAAACAGATGCTGCCCATTGAGAAATTGACTGAGATAACCTCCTGAAAATGTTTTAAGAAAGCAATTCCCATCTAGGAAAAAATTGCTGGCTGTTAAATTCTTCCTTTTAACTGACTGTACCTGACTCGCCCTTATCTTCCAATCTTTAGGTCATTGATCTATGTGAAATAGCGTCAACTGTAAGACTACTCGGTTTAAAAGACTAACCCTCAAGAATATTCCTCCTCTATATTTCCCTCTGTCTTCTCTCCCAGTCGGTGTGAATGGGTATCCTGGCCACGGACGCCCACACTTCTCAGGTGGAAGCTGTAAACATGGCCCCAGGTGGAACCTATTTTACACCTTGCTGACCCTCAACAAAGACCGCACTAACTGCTACCTAGCACGCCCTTTCTGCTTTGATAACAAAGAGCTACAGCTGTTTAAAACCCACAACCTGTGTGCTGCAGTGGTAACCTGAGAGAGCTTTCATATCAGAGGTTGGTGGGAAATGTTTAATCCTCTGCTCGAAACCCACCAATACACAACACTTGGGGATCGCGCTTGGTAAAGTGGCCTGCTTTGATAGGGAGATCAGTTGGTAGTGACTGGTGATTGTGGAAACAGACACTGCAGAGATCTGGAAAGGAGAACATCTGGAAAATAATTTAGATCTCATACATACAACCGGAGCCATGCATGTTCAGTACGTACACTACAAGTCCAAAAGTATGTGGACACCTGCTCGTCAAACGTCTCATTCCAAAATCATGGGCATTAATTTGGAGTTTGTCCCCCATTTGCCGCTACAACAGCCTCCACTCTTCTGGGAAGGCTTTACACTTGCTTCCATTCAGCCACAAGAGTGGGCACTGATGTTGGGCAATTAGGCCTGGCTCGCAGTCGGCGTTCCAATTCATCCCAAAGGTATTTGATGGAGTTGAAGACAGGGCTCTGTGCAGGCCAGTCAAGTTCTTCCACACCGATCTCAAAAAAACATTTCTGTATGGGCCTCGCTTTGTGCACGGGGGCATTGTCATGCTGAAACAGGAAAGGACCTTCCCCAAACTATTGCCACAAAGTTGGAAGCACATAACCGTCTAGAATGTCATTGTATGCTAGGGCGTTAAGATTTCCCTTCACTGGAACTTAGGGGCCTAGCCCGAACTATAAAAAACAGTGCCAGACCATTATTCCTTCTCCACCAAACCTTACAGAGAAACAGTTTCCACTGCTCCAATGACGGCAAGTTTTACACCACTCCAGCCGACGTTGGCATTGTGCATGGTGATCTTCGGCTTGTGTGCAGCTGCTTGGCCATGGAAACCCATTTCATGAAGCTCCCAAATATATTTTATTGTGCTGACGTTGCTTCCAGAGGCAGTTTGGAACTCCTTGGTAGTGAGTGTTGTAACCAGGGACAGACGGCAGTCCCGTTTTGTGACCTTGTGTGGCCTACCACTTCGTGGCTTAGCCGCTGTTGCTCCTAGACGTTTCCACTTCACAATAACAGCACTTACAGTTGACCGGGGAAGCTCTAGCAGGGCAGAAATTTGACTAACTGACTTGTTGGAAAGGTGGCATCCTATGACGGTGTCACGCTAAAAGTCACTGAGCTCTTCAGTATGGGCCATTCTACTGCCAATGTTTTCTATGGAGATTGCATGGCTGTGTGATCAATTTTATACACCTGTCAGCAAAGAGTGAGGCTGAAAGAGTCTAATCCACTCATTCGAAGCGGTGTCCACATACATTTGGCCATTTTGTGTACATAAACACACATATGACGCGTGTAGTCATGCATACATCTGGACATTCTTGAACAGACGAACGAGCCTTAACATATACCGTACAGTACATCGCTTAGACAATCTCCCTTATAGACACATGAAACCCCTGTAAACTGATGCAGGCGAGACAAAAGGATCGATACATTCGATTTTAACATTTCATTTTCAACTAATTTACTATTTTTGATATTTTGAGTTGCCAAAATGAAATCACAAGTTTTGTATGTGTGATTGCGTCAAAGTGATGTTGTCCCGATCATAAAGGATTTCAGTTGAAACTTTTTATATTTACTGCACAGTATGAGTACCCATATATCTCTAGTGGAGTCCAACTATAAATTCCCTTTTGATAGATGTACCGTACACGTCATTATAGTTTAAAAGGAAGCACTCTGTACAAGCTATATATTTTTTTTTTCAACAACACTTTTATAATATATAATATATTTGTATCTATCGCTGGAGTCACTACAATGTGCCCATAAAGACGTCGGATGGAAACATTAGCAGCGATACATCTGGGAAAGTCATAAAACCGATTTACGAGTGCACTTAAGGGCCATGCACCTACCGGAGCCATTCTGGAAAGATGCAGACTGAGATTGCACCAAACTCTCCCAAATTACCCTCATTTAAAACTAATGTAGAAGAAGATCGATAAATGCTCAAATTAACATTAATCTTGATTTTTGGGTAGAAGATTATATGATCACATTTATTTTTTTAAATGTCTTATTATATATTTTGTAGGATTAATTAACAGAAGACTTCATGCACAAATGTGGCGATTTAAAATGGCCATTGAATAATGTACAGGAAGGCATATCTAAAACTATAGCCAATGAAATACTTATGCAAATGATACTACAATAGAAATGATATCTCTTAGATTATGTACAATCATCAATTTGATTCCATATTTTAATCTGTTTCATGAAATTATTTCATTTGATGTCAAGGATAACGCAGCCACATTTACAGTATGTAAAACTAGTATTCATCGATGTCTTTTGACCTCACATTATGCCACATATGGAGAGATCAAAAAAGACTCATGAATATTGCATTTCCACATAACTGTGGCTAAGAGTGTTCATTTCAAGACAAGACTAGAATATTGCAGACGCCTGGTTGTCTCAAACACCAATAGAACATTTTTAATGAACAGAAAATTCAAGATCGACCACCGTTACCATTAACTGCACTGACCTGTAGCAAGCGCACAACATTTCTCTGGTTGTCCACCCCGTATAATCTAGTCCTCTGCAAACAGAAATGAGGAAGTGTGAAAAGGGCCAGCATGCTTGGCTGCGCTCATATCCTTGTTTACTTACAGCTTGGCTCAGTATGCTCGGGCTGAAATGCTATCGCCATTAGCAGGTATGGATTAGTTCCCCTCTCCCTTGCTGTGAAGTTAATTGAGGGAATCTTCCACCCACAGCGGCCTGGGGTCACCCTCAATCTGCATGCAGTGGCGGCGTCCATTTAAAAAAAAAAAAGCCATACACAGTTTCACTTTTAATTTTGACTCCAGTCTTCCCCCTCTACACCAGATGAGAGTCTCAGATAATAATATAATATATACTCCATTCTTTTTCCCACCCTGAGATGTTAATGTAAAGTCATTAACAAGATATAATGGTTAATTATCCCATCACTAATTAGATTGTATAGTAGTTAGTTGGATATGTTACAGTCTTATTTTACATGAATTATTCCACTAATGGTTTGCTTAGTAACACAAAGAATGAGCAATTAAGGAATGGAATTTACAATGACATTTTTGTTGTTGTCATTTCTTCTTTTCCATATCTCCCTCTAAATGCCTTATCAAGCAACACATTCCGATTTAGCTGGGCTAGCTAGCATGGTTATCACCACGCGATGCTGTAACGTTCAACTCCCTCGTCCTACTGTATGTCTGACATTTGGTGATATTCTTTACGTGGCTGTTATTGGAAGTCTAATGTCTTCTTAATATGCAGAGGTGTGCGTACACTGTTGCAATGTATCACCGTTTATCAAACAGCCAATTAATGATGTCACCCCCAGGAGAGCTGTGATATAGTTAGGAATAAAACTGTTCATTTATGTACACTGTTTATGCCTCCTCATATAAAACCTATTTAGGAAATACTGCCATCACATACATGCCCTGATTATGCATCTCATTTGATAGTGTATTTCTTTCTTGGTGTTTTTTTGTGTGTTTTTTTTACAACTCCAGTTCTACAACACGGAGATACACTCATGAAAATGTTGTTGTAAGACAATGACATTGGGAGTTAATGTGTGTGTGTGTCGTGTAAATATTTTATTTTCCCATATCTGAGCCCAGGATAATTCTTACCCTCCCGGCTTTGTTTTTCACTCGACAAGTCTCTTAATTGTGTATTTTTCCTGTGTTTTACTAACCAGTAATGATTTTATAGCCGGTTGTTTTATACGGGTGTCCAAATGTGCAGCCAGGGGAAGAGTTAGTGTGTTGCCTCCATTCGGCAGTGAGCTCTAATTGGAAGGTCAGGGGGACGTGTTTCGCCGTAACACAGGGTCCCGCTTACTGGAGATTTAAAGGTTATCTAAACACTGCCTATGACCTAAAGAAAGAGAAAAAAACATTCCATCATCAGATATCGTTGTTTGGGGGATATATTTGCCTTCCTCTTGTTAGTGCTAGGGATGTAATGTATTTTCACTAACACAGTTAGTTTTTACAGGGTAAAGGCAATGTATACATTACAACACATATTAATACAAAATATTAACTCCAACATATATCACAGTTTATGTTTTAATTACTTTAAAAAAATATATGTGTTTAATAAAAACCAACATGTGGATTTAAAAAAAAATATATTAGTCGTACAACATTATGTGAATTTGCCTTTAGACGTTGTGGGGGGGAAAAAACATTAGAGGTTAGCTGTTTTTTTGTGAAGGTCGCTCTGTCTTGAGTTCACTTCCCTGGAAGTGTAAGAATGCCCTTTTCAGTCATCGGATCTTTCTCCACCATTTTCTTTTACTAGAGCAGCTGTACTTAGTACTGTACGGTGGTGTGTGTGTCTGTATTCAGGGCTGTACGGCATGCCAGGGGTTAACCGTAGCCAGGATTGGAGGGCCGTGGGGTGTGTGTCGGGGTGTGTGTAATGTGTATGTCTGATGGGCTCCCCTCCTGTATTTTGTGCCACATTTCGTGTCTGTCACCGGGCCCTCTCTCACGCTTCCCTGGGCCTGTGGTGTAGAGCTGGCGTTGATGGGGTTTGGGTGGAGGAAGGCGGAGGGTGGCGGGTAGAGGGTGGCGTCGAGAATGTAAGTGCCCGATGTCTTGAGAGTATGGTTAGGTCTGGCTCGGGTCACGTGGGCCCCGGAGAGATTTCCCCGGATGGTTCTTGGCACGCGATGCTCGGAGCATGCGCACACACACTCCCTCATATTATACACGATTACAGACACACACACACACACACAGCCCGCCACTCTACTGGAGTCGGGAGCCAATAAAAAACGTTGCGTTGCTCTCTCTGTGCCTCCTGTCACCGTGTAGAACCTCCAGGATCTGATCTGGGAAGACTTAAATCAGGCTCTGTCCCTCTCACATCATGTGTGTCTTAGGTCTCCGATGATACATCTACGTCGCTAAATAAGTCCTGTACTCCTCATCTAGCGAGCTCAGCCTTTTGTTCTTTCTCTTTAAACAGTTTATTTGTATTTGTTTTAAAGTCCCAAATACCAGTCCCTTCTGCGGCGGTGTGTATGTAGGTGTGATAAAGACATGTTTGCCCTCTCCGCTGGTCCAATGGCTGTGTGGTCCCCTCCATCCCTGTATGGTAATGGAGCAAACCACAGGAGAGGGAGAAGGAGAGGTGAAGGTTCTGCAGACAAAGGGAAAGAATGTGCTGAGCAGAGCAAGGCTAGGAGAAGGGATGGAGGGGGAGGTGGAGGGGGAGAGCACAGTGAGACCAGAGCTAGACTAGCATGATTATGGCTGGATTGTAGTCCTCTCCTTTTTTCTCTTCTTGCCTGTATATGGAGATGACTGGCCCCTATTAAAGCATAGATAATTGATTTTCTAATCCTTTTCCCCTCCTTTCTTGTTGTAATACCCTTGTGCCATTACCTGCCTCTCAGAGCACCAGTCAATACAACCTCTGCATCTGTGTGGGGAGAAAAGCTTATACAGGTGTTGCTACTGGACTGGCACTTAGCCTCCTTCCCTCCCATTCTTCCTTTCCCTTTTTTTTTTCTCCCTCCCTCCCTCCCTCCCTCCCTCCCTCCCTCCCTCCTCCCTCCCTCCCTCCCTCCCTCCCTCCCTCCCTCCCTCCCTCCCTCCCTCCCTCCCTCCCTCCCTCCCTCCTGCATTCTCACTCCCTCCCTCCCCTCCCTCCCCCTCCCCCTCCTCCCTCCCCTCTCCCCTGCATCCTCCCTCCCCTCTCCCCTGCATCCTCCCCTCCCCCTCCTCCCTCCCCCCTCCCTCCCTCCCTCCCTCCCTCCCTCCCTCCCTCCCTCCCTCCCCCCCTCTCCCCTGCATTCTCCCTCCCCTCCCCCCTCCCTCCCCTCCCTCCCCTGCATTCTCCCTCCCTCCCTCCCCTGCATTCTCCCTCCCTCCCTCCCTCCCTCCCTCCCTCCCCTCCCTCCCTCCCTCCCTCCCTCCCTCCCCCTCCCTCCCTCCCTCCCCATTCCCTCCCTCCCTGCCCCCTCCCCCTCCCTCCCTCCCCTCCCCTGCATTCTCCCTCCCTCCCTCTCTCCCTCCCTCCCTCCCCCTCCCTCCCCCTCTGCCTCCCTCCCTCCCCTCTCCCCTACATTCCCTCTCTCCTCCCTCCTCCCCTCTCCCCTGCCTCCCTCCCCCCTCCCCTCCCCCTCCCCCCCTCCCCTCCTCTGCCTCCCTCCCTCCCCTCTCCCCTACATTCTCTCTGTCCCTCCCCCTCCCCTGTCTTCCCGCTCTCCCTCCCCCCCCCTGTCTTCCCGCTCTCCCTCCCTTTTCTTCTTCTGTCCTTACCTCCCTCCCTGTGAAAATATGTGATGTGGAGAGGTGAAGAAGTTAAGAGATTGAGAATGCATTTACAGCTCAGCTCTGCTCCCCTCCCTCTGCCCTACCCCGGATGTGATGTCTAAAGAGTGTATATGAGTGTGCGTGCGAGTTTGTTTAATGAGAGTCTGAGAACCTGGTTGTGGGTCAGTGGTGTCTGTAAGATGTGGCGGTGAGAGAGAGGACACGCGTGGCAGGGCTGGACGGTGTCCATTATGACCTTTGACCCCTAGGGAAGGTTGCAATATACATGCAAAGAAGAGAGTGTCCTGTGTTGTATCCTTCACCGTGTGATGCTCATACTGCCCTTGTGAGAGACTGAGAGAGATTGACACTGTATTAGTGGATACACACACACACACACACACACACACACACACACACACACTACATGTCTACATCCAGAGGGACCAGGAGGACAGACACACTGAGCCACAGAGAGGGGCAGGATGAGGGAAGGCTTAATGTGTAAAGTACCTTGCTGTGTGGGATGAATTTAAAAAGGATGAGCGGAGAGAGAGCGACAGGGATGGAGAGAGAGCGACAGGGATGGAGAGAGAGAGACAGGGATGGAGAGAGAGAGACAGGGATGGAGAGAGAGAGACAGGGATGGAGAGAGAGAGACAGGGATGGAGAGAGAGAGACAGGGATGGAGAGAGAGAGACAGGGATGGAGAGAGAGACCGGGATGGAGAGAGAGAGACCGGGATGGAGAGAGAGAGACAGGGATGGGAGAGAGAGAGACAGGGATGGAGAGAGAGAGACAGGGATGGAGAGAGAGAGAGACAGGGATGGAGAGAGAGAGACAGGGATGGAGAGAGAGAGACCGGGATGGAGAGAGAGAGACCGGGATGGAGAGAGAGAGACCGGGATGGAGAGAGAGAGACCGGGATGGAGAGAGAGAGACAGGGATGGAGAGAGAGAGACCGGGATGGAGAGAGAGAGACAGGGATGGAGAGAGAGAGACCGGGATGGAGAGAGAGAGACCGGGATGGAGAGAGAGAGACCGGGATGGAGAGAGAGAGACCGGGATGGAGAGAGAGAGAGACCGGGATGGAGAGAGAGAGACCGGGATGGAGAGAGAGAGACAGGGATGGGAGAGAGAGAGACAGGGATGGAGAGAGAGAGAGACAGGGATGGAGAGAGAGAGACAGGGATGGAGAGAGAGAGACAGGGATGGAGAGAGAGAGACAGGGACGGAGAGAGAGAGACAGGGACGGAGAGAGAGAGACAGGGACGGAGAGAGAGAGACAGGGACGGGAGAGAGAGAGACAGGGACGGAGAGAGAGAGACCGGGATGGAGAGAGAGAGACCGGGACGGAGAGAGAGAGACCGGGACGGAGAGAGAGCGACAGGGACGGAGAGAGAGCGACAGGGGGAGGGAGAGAGAGAGACAGGGATGGAGAGAGAGAGAGACAGGGATGGAGAGAGAGAGACAGGGATGGAGAGAGAGAGACAGGGATGGAGAGAGAGAGACAGGGATGGAGAGAGAGAGACAGGGATGGAGAGAGAGCGACAGGGATGGAGAGAGAGCGACAGGGATGGAGAGAGAGCGACAGGGATGGCGGGGGAGCGACAGGGATGGCGGGGGAGAGAGAGCGACGGGACTAGAACACATAGAATGGACCCATTTTGAGATGGGATAGAATATTGAATGATTGAGTGGTGGTACATATTGTATTTGTTAATTTGTTATAACTGATACCCACTATTTAAAACACAGGCGCACATGCAATATCTCTCTCTCTTTGTGTCTGTGTTCCATTGTCTGTGACTCAGTTCTGAAGTGAGTGACCTTCTTTCTAGGCCTGAGTTTACTACCCAAAATAAGATGGAGGGAGAGAGAGAAAGGGAGACAGGGATGGAGAGAGAGAGAGAGAGCAAGATGGTGGGGGAGAGAGAGAGAGAGACAGGGATGGCGGGGGAGAGAGAGAGAGAGATTGGGATGGAGAGAGAGATTGGGATGGAGAGAGCGCGAGAGATTGGGATGGAGAGAGCGCGAGAGATTGGGATGGAGAGAGCGTGAGAGATTGGGATGGAGAGAGCGTGAGAGATTGGGATGGAGAGAGCGTGAGAGATTGGGATGGAGAGAGTGCGAGAGATTGGGATGGAGAGAGAGAGATTGGGATGGAGAGAGCACGAGAGCGAGGGATGGAGGGAGAAAGAGAGAGCAAAGCAGTTTGTCTTTCAGCAGGTTGTGGTTGGTGGGGGTTTCTGATGGCGTCTGACTCTGTTCCATTACCCATGATGCTCCACTGGTGCCCGCTCAGATCAGACACCATCTGGTGGGTGGCATGACACCCTGCCTCTAGTCCTCCTTCTCTTCTCCTCCCAGCCTCCCCCTCTACCTCCCTCTCGGTCCCTCCAACTAACTGTCCCTTTGGCCATTCCTCCCTCTCTGCATCCCTGTCTTCCTCAATCCATCTCTCTCTCTTTCTCTTTCTCTTTCTCTCTTTCTCTCTTTCTTTCTCTCTTTCTCTCTCTCTCTCTCTCTCTCTGCGTCCGTCTTCTCTTTTATCTTGTCCGGCTGTTTGTGTGAGAAAAGACTGTCATCATAGAGATGCTCCCTCCACCCTCTGTATCTCCCCCCTCTCTCTCCCTCTGTCCGTCTGGACTGGGTGTTTGGGTGTGAAAGAATGTCATTAAAAAGATGCCCCCTCTCCTGCTGGGAGTAATCATCTATGAAAGAGGACACATTAATGTTAGCTGTGTGTGTGTGTGTCCGTGCTTGGGGGCTGGCATCTCGGGCCCCCTTTGCCTTGCCTGTCGCCATGCCGCTTCTTTCCCAAAAAATCCTCCCTCAAGGTCACAGTCATTCTGCCGTGTGTGTGAGAGAGAGAGAAAATACAGTTCCATTTCCCTTTGTAACACCCATACACACCGTCCTATTAACCTAATCACACATCCTCTGTTCCCATCTCAGTTGGCTTTAGTCTTCAATGTACCAATAAGCTCTCAATGTCATTTCATCACAATACTACTGAATATGAACACATCAGCCAAGGTTACAGGCACAGAAAAAGAGCATCAGTAGCTGGTCTTCCTCGCTCTCAGTCTCCCTACACAGCTAAAAGAGACCATCCTTCTTCCATGTTGCAAAGGCTGCTGTGTGTGTCAACACTATACCGAAGAAAATAGTTGTGTGTGTGTGTGTGTGTATGTGTGGCTTTCCTTTTCATCAGTCCTCCCGGGGTTCAGGGCTCTGAGGCTGTGTTCTTAAGGTCGGGGCTGACTCTGTAGGAGAGAGGTCACTCATCAATGCCATCCCTCCATCCATCCCTCCATCTCTCTTTTATAGATTCTCTCCTGTGTTGCCCTTGGTATGTGGACTTTATTACATGTTCCTCTGGGTGGGTGGTAGGGAAGATTGGGGGGGGGGTGGTGGAGGGGTCATCCACCATTTGCTTCTATTCATCTACGCGTGGAGGCTCCGGTTGAAGGGGTCTGATGGTGGAAAGGTGGCCCAGGACCCCCTGCCCTCGCTGGGCAAACTGCTCCACAGCAGTCCCCTGAATGGCCACGGAGGTCACATAGGAAAGAGGAGGAAAGAGATAAGAAAAATCTCTTTCTGTTTCTGACATTTCACTGACTGCACAGTGTGCACATTTGAAAGCACTGAGCATCGGTTAAAGAAGGGAGAAACGGTAGTCTGCAATCCTGTCTAATCTTCTCCAATCAATACAAATGAAGAGTTCCTCTGAAACGGCTAAATGAGAACCCACAAGGTATTCTGCTGCTAACTCTGATTGAACTGAGATAGAGCTCCTCTCCTAATGAACATGGTCAGCAGACACAAACACTTATGCATGTATTTCACCTTTTATTTAACTAGGCAGGTCAATTAAGAACAAGTTCTTATTTACAATGACGTCCTACCAAGAGGCAAAAGGCCTCCTGCGGACACACACACACACACAGACACACAGACACACAGTAAAAGAGGAATATGAATCCGACACAGTGGTATGGCAGTTTTAGACCTGTGATATTCTGTACACCACGGTAGAAGGCCTTACATCAGCTCAGAATAGGTGTGTGCGGTTATGCACATGCACATAGGGCTTTTCATCTAATGAAGGCGTTATCTCCCCCCTCCTAAATATCGGTGATAAAGTGCACTCCCATGTGTGTATAAATGAGTGTGTGTGGTGTACGACCTGACGGATGGAACAGCAGCAGCATCATGGTAAATGACAGTTCAGCCTCTCTGCCTGGCCTAAGATGTACGGATGATACGTTGTATAGGCTTTCTGACAAACCCTCTGTTTCACAGCCAGGTGGGGAAATCAAGCAAATGATCCCTTTCCTATCCACTGCCTGTAGGCTGCAGCCAGACCTGAATCTACTGCTAAACCAATCAAACCCCATTCTCTCACACACGCGCAGTAACCTAATAAAGATGCACGCTATTCCACTCACCTTGGCTGGGGTGAAAGGGAACGGCTCATCTAAGAGTGGCGATGGAAACATTATACCCTCTCATTCGTCTTCCTATCGCTCCTTTCTTCCTTCTTTGGTGTCATTTGCTTTTGTGGAGAATGAGACGTGACGGGACACGACTGGGTGTTTCCTTAATGTGATAATGAAAAGGTCAGAATTACAGGATGGTATATAGAGCCAGTGAGCAGATTCCCTCACCACAGAGATGTGAATTTGAACAGACAGCCACTCCTCTGTCAGTCAGTCAGTGAGTGAGTGAGTGAGTGAGTGAGTGAGTGAGTGAGTGAGTGAGTGAGTGAGTGAGTGAGTGAGTGAGTGAGTGAGTGAGTGAGTGAGTGAGTGAGTGAGTGAGTGTGAGAGTGAGTGTGAGTGTGAGTGTGAGTGTGAGTGTGTGTGAGAGAGTGTGTGAGTGTGTGAGTGTGAGTGTGTGTGTGTGTGAGTGTGTGAGTGTGTGTGAGTGTGTGTGTGTGTGTGAGTGAGTGTGAGAGAGGAAGGAAGCATAGCTACATTATCCCTACACCGCTGGTCTTGTTTGATTCATTGGACTCTGTGGAGCAGATATGAGGTGATTAGATCAGTCATATTAAACAGTCGTTTGCATCCAGGATCATTTTTCAGCCCAGAAGGAGCTTAGAAGCCTGTTACAGCAGATGGAAATGGGATTTTCCTCTAAGTTGCTGGAGGCCAGTTAAAGTGGATGTGAGTGTGATTTCTCCAGTAAGCTGTGTGGGATAGTAGCGGACGTGGCTAAAGGAGTAGCCAGCTTCACAATTAGCGTCTCACACAGCTGATTCATCTGCTACTGTTGCTGCTAGGCTCTGAATCGGCATTACTGCAAATGAAGACACACTCTACTTGACTTTACATTCAGGGGAGAGGTGTGTATGTGCAGGACAGTTGTCTCATGGTGCACGGCTAAGCCAGGGCCAGGTATAGCCTGATTCATTAACACTCCCTCTGTTATTAGCGAAAAAGCGGTCCGGGTACGGCGTTGGGCTCAGGAACACAATTTGACACGATACCGGGTTAATAGAAGCTGTGTGAGACAGACATTTAGCATGCGGCACGGCCTTAGAGAGGATCAGAAGGATTCAGCTGGGAAAAGAGACAGCTCTGACTACAGCTTTCAGCACACATTCTCAACTTGCCCTTTTTTTTTTTTTAAAGATTCAAGCTCTGCTCCGCCACGATTAATTCACACATAGCAGTTCTTTCAATGTACAATATTTATGTATATATAGATGTTCTTTTCTGTTTAAAAAAAGAAGAACCTTGAAATGGCTCTATTTGATCCTGGCGCTGCAATGCCCTTTTCCCCGTTATTGTTTCAGGAATCAGAAAACACTCAATTTGCAGGGAAAATTGGACCATTTCTTCTCTGCAATTATTGAAATAAGGGAGTTGGGGAGGAGGTACTTTGAAGCATACAGGCCTATTAGCAGGGTTTTTGAAGCCAGTCGAAGCCCAGGGCAATCATTTCCCTGCAAACAAATGGAGACATGGTGAACTGTACTGTATAGAGCTGTTGTATATTAAAGTGCATTGGCAAGAGTAGGCTAAAGGCTCACAAATAATACTATACTGTAAGACTTTGTGACAAGGCCATACACTTTACATTTGCACTGTAAAATAATACACCTCTAATATTTTCCTTTTTAAATTCCACATTTATCTGTCAAGGTTCCTATAGTTCAGTCAACACATATAAACCCCAGTGTGAAAGCCAGTCTTTTTCAGGAGAGAGAAAAGGGCACTTTTGTTGCAGGCGGGTGTGGTGGGATGGGGGGGTGAAGAAGGGATGGAGAGTTTGAGGGGTGAAAGAGTAAAAGTCAGATCCTAATCTGATGCCATCTGGAGAAATGTTCAGGCCAGGGGTTGGTTGGTACAGGTCACGTCCCTTATGTAAACTGACAAATTCTTTACACTCTTAATGGTATATCACATTCATACCACTGACGACTGGCTGAGTGCGCGTGCGTGTGTGTGTATGTGTTTTCACACTAACGCTTTATCGCATTCATGAGTTTTGGCTACGTGAGAGGGGTCGCGAAGGGCCACAGCTTATGGTAAGACCCTAATAAAGAAAAGAGATTGTGCCATTGTGGTTGAGAATGTGTTTATGTGCGTCTGGATGGGGCGCCTAGTCGGCTCTCTCTCTCAGGGAGGAGGGGGCTGGAGGAGGGGGGGGTATAATTCCTAGAGAATGTGTGAAATCTGAGGGACAGAACCGGGGAGGAGGTAGAGAGTGAAAAAGAGAGAACAATCCCAAGGAGCAGTGTGTGAGATACATAATGTGCATGGTGACACTGAGCTGTGTGTGATGTTGATGAGTTTGACCTATGCTGTTAACAGGAGTAAAGGAGTTTACCCCCCTGCTGTTTAACTATCACACTGCCAGGAGCTGGGGCTCATAGGCTACCTCATAGTGTTTGTGTGTGTGTGTGTGTGTGTGTGTGTGTGTGAGAGAGAAGGGTCTTTTCACTCATTCGGTTCCTTTTGAGAAGTGTAACTTGGTCCCCCCAAAAATCTTTTGATTTCACCAAACCTTTTCATTCTGCCATGTTCAACTTCACAAAAAAACAAGTTTTCCCATCTCATGGTTAAAGATGCACTACGCAGAAATCGCTCCGCCATTTCCTGGTTGCTAGAATTCTAGTAGTTTGTCTTCTCAGTTTGTGTGACAAAATAAGCAGGTATAGTGTAGAGAATCATTGTACCATCTAAACCACTGTTAGATGTATTTTCCACATCCCAAAATATTGTATTTTCAGCTGTATAAAGCTTCTCTACAAAACCGAAAAGTAAAACATGCAAAAACAAAACTTAAGAACAGGAAGCATAGAAATAGTGCACATGGAACAGATTTACCACTTCTTAGACTTGCTTTCAATGAGAATGACAGATCTATGATTTTGTCAGGTCGCCCAAAAGTTAAATATTGCAACTTTAAATACAAAAATTATATAATAAGTGCCTATTAATTGCCAAATGAAGATGGGTTGACAATGTTAGCTTAAATCGGCCTTAAATCCCCTTGTGACAGGGGGAATGGAAGCTTGTTGTGTGCAATTGAATGCGAACTT